>NC_064620.1:20905600-21205800 GCF_023898315.1 Schistocerca nitens | reverse complement strand
TGATCTGGCCTTGTGACAGCAATCAAGTCGGCCTTGCTGTGCTGGCACTGGGAATAGCTGAAAGCAAAGTGAAACCACAGCTGTAATTTTATGAGGTGCATTCAAGTTCTAAGGCCTCCGATTTTTTTTCTAATTAACTACTCAGCCGAAATCGACGAAACTGGCGTTACTTCTCGACGTAATCGCCCTGCAGACGTACACATTTTTCACAACGCTGACGCCATGATTCCATGGCAGCGGCGAAGGCTTGTTTAGGAGTCTGTTTTGACCACTGCAAAATCGCTGAGGCAATAGCAGCACGGCTGGTGAATGTGCGGCCACGGAGAGTGTCTTTCATTGTTGGAAAAGCCAAAAGTCACTAGGAGCCAGGTCAGGTGAGTAGGGAGCATGAGGAATCACTTCAAAGTGGTTATCACGAATAAACTGTTGCGTAACGTTAGCTCGATGTGCGGGTGCGTTGTCTTGGTGAAACAGCACACGCGCAGCCCTTCCCGGACGTTTTTGTTGCAGTGCAGGAAGGAATGTTTTCTTCAAAACATTTTCGTAGGATGCACCTGTTACGTAGTGCCCTTTGGAACGCAATGGGTAAGAACTGCGCCCTCGCTGTCCCAGAACATGGACACCATCATTTTTTTCAGCACTGGCGGTTACCCGAAATTTTTTTGGTGGCTGTGAAACTGTGTGCTTCCATTGAGCTGACTGGCGCTTTGTTTCTAGGTTGAAAAATGGTATCCACGTCTCATCCATTGTCACAACCGACGAAAAGAAAGTCCCATTCGTGCTGTCGTTGCGCGTCAACATTGCTTGGCAACATGCCACACGGGCAGCCGTGTGGTCGTCCGTCAGCATTCGTGGCACCCACCTGGATGACACTTTTCGCATTTTCAGGTCGTCATGCAGGATTGTGTGCACCGAACCCACAGAAATGCCAACTCTGGAGGCGATCTGTTCAACAGTCATTCGGCGATCCCACAAAACAATTCTCTCCACTTTCTCGATCATGTCGTCAGACCGGCTTGTGCGAGCCCGAGGTTGTTTCGGTTTGTTGTCACACGATGTTCTGCCTTCATTAAACTGTCGCACCCACGAACGCACTTTCGACACATCCATAACTCCATCACCACATGTCTCCTTCGACTGTCGATGAATTTCAATTGGTTTCACACCACGCAAATTCAGGAAACGAATGATTGCACGCTGTTCAAGTAAGGAAAACGTCGCCATTTTCATTATTTAAAACAGTTCTCAGTCTCGCCGCTAGTGGTAAAATTCCATCTGCCGTACGGTGCTGCCATCTCTTGGACGTATTGACAATGAACGCGGCCTCATTTTAAAACAATGCGCATGTTTCTATCTCTTTCCAGTCCGGAGAAAAAAAATCGGAGGCCTTATAACTTGAATGCACCTCGTACGTGAGGGCATTCAGCTCTATGGTGTATTTCAATGATGATGGCATCCTCTAGGGTAAAATATTCCGGACGTAAAATAGTCCCTCATTTGGTTCTCAAGGCGGGAAGTACTCAGAACAAGAAACGTGGCGTTCTATGGATCGGAGCATGGAATTTAGATCGATTAATGGGGCAGTTAGGTCAGGAAACTTAAACAGGGAAGTGGATATGTTGAAGTTAGAGATGGTGGGAATTATTGAAAATCTGTGACTGGAATAACAGCTCTTCTCGTCAGGTGAATACGGGGTTTAAAATACAAATTCAAATACAAGGAATGCAGGGGTGGGTTTAATAATGAATAACAAAATAAGACTTCGGCTACGCTACAATGAACAGCATACTGAACAAGCTATCGTAACCAAGATACACACGAAATCCACACCTTCCACAGTAGTACAGATTTATACTCCAGCTAGCTCCGCAGATGATGAATGTAGAAATGTATGATGAGGTGAAAGAAATTATTCAGACTGTTAAGGGAAACGAAAATTTAATAGTAATGGTGGACTGAAATTCGATCGTGGGAGAGGAAGAGAAGGAAAAATAGTAGGTGAATATGAACCGGAGGAAAGGAATAAAGTATAATTTAATAAATAAACAAGGAATAAAGTAAATTTTGCATCGAAAATAATTTAATCAATGGCAAGACTTGGTTTAAGAATTGGGAGAGAAAGTTATACAAGTGGTGACACTGGAAGGTTGTAGACTGATTAAATGCTGAGGTAGACATTTCTGAAGCAGATTTTGAACTGTAAGACATTCAAGGGTGAAGATGTGGACTCTGAACACAATTTACTGGTTATGAACTGTAGACGAAAGCTGAAGAAATTGCAAAGAGGTAGGAAATTAAGGAGATAGGGCCTGGAAAAGTTGAAAGAGCAAGAGGTTATTGAGATTTTCAGAAGAAGCTTTCGGCAACTGTTGATTAGAACAGTGCAAAGGAATACAGTTGAAGAAGATAGTAGCTTTAAGAGATTAAATAGTGAAGGTAACAGATGTTCAAACATGTAAAAAAAATGACGCCTAGTATAAATCCTTGGATAACACAGGAGGTACTGATTCTAAATGAGGAGAGGCGAAAATGTGAAAATGCAGCAAATGGAACAGGCGAAAGGGAATACAAACGTTTAAAATATGAGACTGACAGGAAGTGCAAAATGGGTAAAAAGGAATAGCCAGAGGACAAATGTAAGGATTTAGAAGCATATACCACTAGGGGATAATTAGATACTGCCCACAGGAGAATTAAAAACGCCTTTTAGGAGAAGAGAAGCAGTCTCAAATTCGTCATTGAAATATGCCAAGACTGACAGTAATTTGATTTTTGTAAGAACTTGGTGGACACCGCCGTTCTATTTCTCGGTGGAGCTCGCAGCGGGTCGTGTTTGACTGTTCTTCACTGTGAAATCCATGAGACGACGCGTTTCAATGTTGGAGGCAGCCCTGTGCGCTGTATGGCGGAGTACACGCTTGGAGTTCTCAAGCGTGTGGCTGACTGGCTTTGAGTGCGCGATTGTGGCTGTGCTTTCTGACATTTTGGGCGCGGCATTACTGCGTTACGCCCAAGTAAATACGATTAGCGTATGCCTAGAAAGATCAGGCACTGCGGGCTGGTGTTAATTCTGTCCTTGCTTATCCACATTGACGGGATTGTTTCGGATGCTGGAATCTGTTGGATCTTGTTTATTAGACGAAATGGCAGTTTGTAATCGTCTTACGTGCCGCAGTGAGTGAGATTTTCTTTGCATATTTGTTGGTGCAACTATTCAGAATAAATTAATTTTGATTGATGTAAAAGCTTTATGTATCTATTACCGAACTGCTCTAGGTAAACCTTTGAGCTGTTGTTAATTTTGATGTGAACTATATGTACGGATACTGGCCATAATGTAACCAGTCGGCATGCGTAAAGGAACCAGGTGAATTTTTAATAGCAGGCATGTTTGACTAAGTTTTTTGGAATTCAGAGATGGAGCAAAGTAAGTTCATTATTAACAGGAATCTACCTTTTTCTAAATGTTTGATTTTTAAGAATGTCTTTTATACCTGTTAGCCTCATCAATTATTTTGAAATGTTGTTCGAAATATTGGTTTTGCTACCATTAGCTGTATTTTAAAAATGATTTTGTTTTTAAACAAAATGTTTTAATAGGTACTAAGTTGATTTCAAATCCTTAATATGTTGATATATGTCGCTTGTGAGGCATGTCTTACAGTTATTGATATTTTCCATCTTGCTTTTCTTTACGTTTTGTGGCATAGCTGTTAGGGTATACACTGTTAGTAAGGCTCAAGTTAAATGTGTTTTTCTGAGAACGTCTAAGAAGCGATCTTTCAAGTTGCTGTAGTTTGTTCTCTTTTTCTAAGGTCGTTACTAAATAATTTTGACAACTATTGCACCTTGTATTTCCATCCATCCTTCTCCACCTTCCATGCTACTGTCCAGTACCGCCACATGAGTCATTGACCAGCGCACACATTCGCAAAACTAACCCCATTGAGAAAACATTGCCTTACTAAGTTCATACATGCTTACTGGTTATTATGCACTACGTATTTCCTGTGCGAAAGTCGTTGATGACTGTACAGTTCAATATAATATGGGCACAGAACGTAAGCACATTGTAATCAACATATATCTTTCAGTTAATTATAAACAGATACCACATTCTGAACGGAGAGCTGTCTGCTAAGACTATGTTTTCCATGTTAAACATTCGAAACATCAGTTAGTTTTAGTACGAAAGATAGTTTAGTTGTCTTTAAGGAGACGGGCACGTTACTCATATAATGTCAAACAACGCTATTAATTATATTGTTGTAATTTCTCATAATGCTCTTAATCGTAAATATGCACATTATTTTAGATCAATCTGATGGTGTTCAATATGATCGAAACTTGTCGTTCAACCGAATAAAAGAAACCTGTTACCAAAGACTCTCCTAGTTTGCACGTAAGTTTATCAGAAATACGTGGTGGCGCGGAGCGGATTTGAACCGTTGTGCACCGAACACAGCGTCATCTCTCATTACATTCAGTTCGCTTAAACTTGTAATACAAAGATAGAACCGGTATCAGTGTCTTCTGTGAGTGCTGCACAACGTTAATTTTATTTGCAGTAGCCAGTTTTTAACACTGTATGCGGAGAGTTCAAGAAAATGCAATTCCTTACGAAGTTACCGAATTTCCGCCATATGGGTACCTTATTCGTTATTGATTTCATGTGGATAGATTGCGCAAACTGAATCTCCAAACCGGACTTCCGAAGCAGATATTCAATGTGATATAATTTGAGTTAAAATGATCACGATGCGGCGCCCAGTCGTAAAAACCTCAGGAGTCGTCTGCTTGATTTCACTGCGAGAAACAGAGCGCCAAGTTTATAATTAACAAGTTATTAAGTTTTCTAAGTAACTGCCTAGTTCTTAGCTACATTACAATACAGATATGACACTTCACGGAATTGAGGGATCATATCGGTTTGAAAGAAAGTAGAATACAAAATGCGCAACTCAAGCACTGCAGTAACTACACTGTAAACAGTGAAAGTGATTTATTTTGTGGTATTATGACAGCGTTTCTGATATGAACTTCAATTGTTGGGAATAACCTTCTTATTAATACTCAAAACTTACAAATATGGAACTTTTCTATGCAGATACTGAAACTGCACACACAATCGAACCCACGTGTGCATATCCTTTGATGGTGACAGTGGAAAAACTCTGCTGACGTTACTCTCATGGCTATCAGAGATGTTTCAAGTTACGCTGCCACCGATGTTGTTTAAAGAAGGACCATTTACTGTAGGCAATAATGTTTTAAATAGCTTCATTCTGCCATATTTTTTCCATCAATTACTACATACGACTGACGGATTTATTCAGTCTTCAGAAGTGACTTGTCTAATCGCTCAGTTGCCTCAACAACAGAAGCACTAACTCTTTTTAAATACTGCCGACAACTTAAGCCTTAATCTGTTTGGTTAAAAGGGCAGTAACAAGCTGGCAACCCTATGACGGTATGCGTAAGTCTTTTGCCAGCTCGTCGAATTACGACAGAATCCTTTAAAAATATATATATGAATCCTTTAAAAACATATATACGTTTCCCTATCTACTGCTCGAGGAAGTAATTTCTGGGAATGTACGTTTGGAGTACAAGGAGCACGGGGTAGTGAAACATGGGCTGTGGGAAAACCGGAACAGAAGAGAATCGAATCATTTGTGGTGTGGTGTTTCAGACGAATGGTGAAAAGTAGGTGGACTGATAAGGTAAGGAATGAGGAGGCTCCGCATAGAATTGCAGAGGAAGGAAAGCAATATACGGAAAACACTGACAAGGAGAAGGGACAAGATGACAGGGCATCTGTTAAGACGTCAGGGAATGACTTCCATGGTACTAGAGGAAGCTGTAGATGACAAAACGTGTGTAGGAAGACAGAGATTCGAAAACATCCAGCAAATAACTGAGGGCGTAGGTTGCAAGTGCTGCTCTGAAATGAAGAGATTGGCACACAGAGGAACTCATAGCGGAAAGCATCAAAACAGTCAAAGTCTGCTGACTCAAAAAAAAAAAAATGTAATTAGTCATCAGTGATTAGAGTACATCAGTATTCAGTAATGAACACATGTTGCAACACAAACTCCTTGTCTACAGTGTACCACTGCAGCTTTCAATTCACAACAATAGTCATATATCACACTACTGGGCTCATAAAACTGCATTTATTCCAGAAAGCCTTCGTTTTATTGCTTCATCCTGCGGAAATGACAAATAAATGGAAATAAAACAGTTTGGATTCCCGCTACATAAAACAGTTGTTACACGGGCTAATGGAACATCAATCAATGGCTTTTGCAAATAACAGTAATTTGTACGCGTCTAACGATCTGCTGATCTGTTCATTTGCTCTGCTGCCTCACTTTACACGTTGACAGCAGTGACGCTGGTAACCCAAATGTCCATACTAATGGAATTATCACGTGATTCTGTTCTCTGTGTTGCTGCGTCCTCGGCAAGTGTTTAAACATATCTAAAGAAAGTGATGAATGGCATGAAGGAACAGATTTCGTAGTAGTCACGTGTTTTTTGACATTTAACAGTCACCAATATTTGCGAAACCGAAATCAGCCTTATATCGAACTGTTACTCTGAACGAGGTCGTTCCTTTATATACTGGGAACGTTCGAACAATAGTCAATGCCTATTAGTCTCTCACAAATAATCGAAAAATAAAGCCACTCAAATTTTCTTGTCTTTTTCTTTTCCACTTCCCACATAGCCCTATTCATTCCTCTGAAGTAAGGAATTTCGAGAAAAAAATAACTGGCAAAGTTGCACATTAATTAACAGTATAATTGCTTTCTTTATGTGTCAGTAGTTCCAGTAATTCCTTCTACTGCTATTTTTTTGTTCGCTACAATCATGTTTCTCAGCTCGAGAGAAATATTTCATCACTTTGGTTTATGACTGCACCTCTAGTTCTGAGCCGTTTACTTCCTATGAACATCTTACTCTGTTTAACTACGACTCTCACACAATTTTTTTTGTCTGTTTATATTCTCTAGGTGATTCTTAGTTCTGTTCGCGCTACTCTCACTTTCTTCTTTTATTTATTTTCAGGCCAAATACAACCACAGCCATCACTTGTGTTGCATTTAAGAAGTTTGGGACCACGTGATATTTAGTGAGAAGGTTAGTCACGTGAACTTCTACAGATGCCCCTCCGTTGAACACGTCAAATGCGGTGCAGATGATGGATAAGAACCCTCTTTTACGTCTTTCTAATGGGATTTCAGCTCCATCTTAACTTTGTAGTTATTCTTTCTTTATGTGACCTCTGTATTTCATATATTTTCGAACATTTTCCATTGTATGTTGTTGCGAGCTTGTTCGATAGCTTATCTACGGAAATATAGAGATATTCTAGTGCTTCTTAATCGTTTCTTCCTTCACTAATCATGAAATCAGATTTTGTTCAATATTACTTTATCTTCATGGATCATGATTCAGTGTTATTCAATTTTCCGTCTATTATTTCCTGCATTATTATTCCACTTAAAATTTCAAAATGATTACTAAACAGTCTACCTGGACAGAGCGTGTAGGGTTTTCAATATTGTAGTTGGCTCTGGCTCTGAGCACTATAGGACCCTACTTCTGAGGTCATCAGTCCCCTAGAACTTAGAACTACGTAAACCTAACTAACCTAAGGACATCACACAAATCCATGCCCGAGGCAGGATTCAAACCTGCGACCGTAGCGGTCGCGCGGTTCCAGATTGTAGCGCCTAGAACCGCTCGGCCACACCGGCCGGCAAATATTGTAGTTGAAAGAACCAGAACCCACATTCCCATACTGCAAATGTGACTTAGGTACGTATCTATGGATTCCCCAGATCATTTCAGAAAGTAGTCATGGCGGTTTCTTCTAGTACTGTTGTCGAATTTAAGTCTGAATACCATGATTCATCAGTATCTCTTACGTCTATACAAGCTGCTCCTGTCATTGCTGGATATTTGTCAACCTTCTATGATTACTCAATTGCTTGAACCAATGCGTAATATCTTCTTTTGATGTTTGTTGGCGAAAATACATGTTTAATTCCGGAGGTGCGCATAAAATATCATCCGAAATTGTGCTAAACGCATTCTCTGAAAATTATTTCGAGCAGTTACTTCATGACCCCACGCGAATAGTAAAAGGTTGTAAAAAAACACCTGACCTCTTAGCAACAAATAATCCTGAGTTAGTAACGAGCATCAAAACCGATTCAGGGATTAGTGAACACAGGGTTGTCGTAGCGAGACTGAATATTGTAAGCCCAAACCATCCAAAAATAAACGAAAAATATACCTATTCCAAAAAGCAGGTAAAAATTCACTTGACGCCTTCTTGAGAGACAATCTCAACTCACTGCAAATTAATAATGTAAGTGTAGACCAGATGTGGCTAAGATTCAAAGAAATAGTATCGGCAGCAATTGAGAGATTTATACCAAATAATTTAACAATCGACGGAGCTGATCCACCTTGGTACATAAAACGGGTTAGAACACTGTTGCAGAAACAACGAAACAAACATCCCAAATTTAAACAGACTTAAAATCCCCAAGATTGGCGATCTTTTACAGAAGCTCGAAATTTAGCGCGGACTTCAATGCGAGATGCTTATAACACTTTCCACAACGAAACAGTCTCGAAACCTCGCAGAAAATCCAAAGAGATTCTGGTCGTATGTGAAACATGTTAGCGGCAAGAAACAATCAATATTGTGTTCGAACATTTTGAATTACCTTGAAGAAAACGGTCTATTGACACACAGCAAACATGGGTTTACAAAACATCGTTCCTGTGAAACACAACTAGCTCTTTATTCACATGAAGTGCTGAGTGCTATTGAACAGGGATTTCAGATCGATTCCGTATTTCTGGATTTCCGGAGGGCCATTGACACTATAGCACACAAGCGGCTCTTAGTGAATTTGTTTGCTTATGGAATTATCGTGGCAGTTATGTGACTGGATTTGTGATTTGCTGTCAGAGAGGTCACAGTTCGTAGTAACTGACTGAAAGTCAACGAATAAAACAGAAGTGATTTCTGGCGTTCCTCAAGGTAGTGTTATAGGCCCTTTGCTGTTCCTTATCTTTATAAACGATTTGGGAGACAATCTGAGCAGCCGTCTTCGGTTGTTTGCAGATGACGCTGTCGTTTAACGACTAATAATGTCATCAGAAGATCAAAACAAACTGAAAAACGATTTAGAAAAAATATCTGAATGGTGCGAAGATTGCCAGCTGACCGTAAATAACGAAAAGTGTGAGGTCATCCACATGAGTGCTAAAAGGAACTCGTTCAACTTCGGTTACACGATAAATCAGTCTAATCTAACAGCCGTAAATTAAACTAAATACCTAGGTATTACAATTACGAACAACTTAAATTGGAAAGAACACACAGAAAATGTTGTGCGGAAGGCTAACGGAAGGCTAACGGAAGCCTGCGTTTTACTGGTAGGACACTTAGAAAATGTAACACATCTACTAAGGAGACTGCCTACCCTATTTCTGTCCGTCCTCTTTTAGAATACTGCTCCGCGGTGTGGGATCCTTACCACGTACGACTGACGCAGTACATCGAAAAATTCAAAGAAAGGCAGCACGTTTTGTACTATCGCGAAATATGGGAGAGAGTGTCACAGAAATGATACAGGATTTGGGATGGAAATCATTAAAAGAAAGGTGTTTTTCGTTGCGACGGAATCTTGTCACGAAATTCCAGTCACCAACTTTCTCCTCCGAATGCGAAAATATTTTGTTGACACCGACCTACATAGGGAGGAACGAACACCACGATAAAATAAGGGAAATCAGAGCTCGTACGGAAAGATATAGGCGTTCATTGTTCCCGCGCGCTGTACGAGACTGGAATAATAGAGAATTGTGAAAGTGGTTCGATGAACCCTCTGCCAGGCACTTAAATGTGATTTGCAGAGTATCCATGTAGATGTAGATGTGCTCTTCTACGAATTAACATCTTTGGAAGTAATACGCTATTTTCCTCACTACTACAATATGTGGGGCAACGGCCTTGCCGCAGTGGAGACACCGGTTCCCGTGGGATCACCGCAGTTAAGCGCTGTCGGGCGTGGTCGGCACTTGGATGGGTGACAATCCCGGCCGCCATTCGCTGTTGTCATTTTTCGGGGTGCATTCAGCCTCGTGATGCCAATTGAGGAGCTACTTGACCGAATAGTAGCGGCTTCCGTCAAGAATAGCATCATAACGACCAGGAGAGCGGTGTGCTGACCCCACGCCCCTCCTATCCGCATCCTCTACTGAGGATGACATGGCGGTCGGATGGTCCCGGTAGGCCAATCGTGGCCTGAAGATGGAGTGCTTTTTACTACAATATGTTATCGGAGTGTACAGATTCCTCTATAATATCGAAGTATAGCTAATTTATTTTTGAAGGACAACTGTTGAGCCGGCCGTGGTGGCCAAGCGGTTAAAGGCGCTACAGTCTGGAACTGCGCGGCCGCTACGGTCGCAGGTTCGAATCCTGCCTCGGGCATGGATGTGTGTGATGTCCTTAGGTTAGTTAGGTTTAAGTAGTTCTAAGTTCTAGGGGACTGATGACCTCAGATGTTAAGTCCCATAGTGCTCAGAGCCATTTGAACATTTGACAACTGTTGACACATTGAACGCTGAAAGAACCTTGTAAGCAGGCTGTATAGGTTTTTTTAATTGGTAACGCCACGTAGCGCTCTGTATGAAAATCACTGGCTGTGCTGTGTTTGCATTGTTGTCTGCCATTGTAGTGTTGGGCAGCTGGATGTTAACATCGCGTAGCGTTGCGCAGTTGGAAGTGAGCTGCCAGCAGTGGTGAATGTGGGGAGAGAGATGGCGGAATTTTGAGAGCGGATGATCTGGACGTGTGTCCATGAGAGACAGTAAATTTTTGAGATTGGACGTCATGAACTTATAAATATATTATGACTTTTGAACACTATTAAGGTAAATACATTGTTTTTTCTCTATCAAAATCTTTCATTTGCTAACTATGCCTATCAGTAGTTAGTGCCTTCAGTAGTTTGAATCTTTTATTTAGCTGGCAGTAGTGGCGCTCGCCGTATTGCAGTAGTTCGAGTAACGAAGATTTTTGTGAGGTAAGTGATTTGTGAAAGGTATAGATTAATTTTAGTCAGGGCCATTCTTTTGTAGGGATTATTGAAAGTCAGATTGCGTTGCACTAAAAATATTGTGTGTCAGTTTACTGTTGATCAGAATAGGCAAAGACCGAAATGTCTGAGTACGTTCAATTCTGCTCAGCTGTTTGAAAATCAAATAATGTAAGAGGTTTATCAGCACAGCAATTCAATAATTTTTCTAAGGGGACGTTTCAACCTTTACGCTTTATAATAATTTTTTAAAGTAAATGGCAATGATTACATTTTTGAAAAAGTTTTATACGTACTATAAGCGAATGACCAAGAAAGATCTTACTGTTGTTTGATTACTCTATTATCTGAACTCGCCAGTAACTGTAAGAACGGGATAGACAGTAGTAAACCATCATGACATGCCGATGAACTTCGATAAAAAAGTGATATCAACGAGATTTCCAGTCATTCTCGTTACGGTTATCGTAAGTTTCGGCTCTGCTGCAATAAACATGGGCGAAGATCTGCTTGAAGACTACTCAAATTAGCTACGTTGTACGGACAACTAACAAGGCTGATCATTGAAATAGGCTAACTTCGTTTTTCTTTTGTAATGATTGCTCCAGTCAACTATTCATGCTGGAATAAATACTAATTTATTGCTTTTTAAAATCAGTGCTACTAGTTAAGTTATTTGTGCTACAGTCACTTTCTTTCTCCTCTCTGCTAATCATTTCAAAGTATCTTTTGTAAGTGTTATATTCCGAGAGGAAGTTTAGTCATCCCCTCAACCCTTTAACAGCTACACACATGGCCCCTGTATTCCGTGCTGAGTGCGACTTTGTTGTCGCTGTAGTGCTCGCCTAGAACAGCTACCTACGTAACTATGGAATATTTGTCATCCCATTTCAAGAAAATAATTCACTTAAACAATAGACCTTTGCGCGTCTGCGCTACCAGACCTAAACTGACTGCCACGGTTTTCGTGTCCCAGGCGTCTGAATGAAAAGAGCTTGCCCCATTTAGCAGATGACACAAATATGTATATTGATAGGCCATCGGGGTCTCATGTTGTTAAGTTACCCACTATTGGAGTGTGGGAGGGCATGGACTACGACCCTACTTCCGCAGAGCGGGTGCTGGGTGAAGGTCGTAGAAATCAGTATACAAGTAAAGGATATCAAAATAAGCATAAAGAAATATATTCTGAAAGTAGCTCAGAACGACGTACCCTTAACCGAGGGCATCCTCCACTGTCATAGACATATTCACAGAATGACACATAGAAATACACTATGCGATCAAAACTATCCGGACACCTGGCTGAAATGACTTAAAAGTTCGTGACTCCATCGGTAACGCTCTCGCAGGCATACGGTCAATTAGGTGCTGGAATGTTTCTCAAGGAATGGCAGCCCATTCGTCACGGAGCGCTGCACTGAGGAGAGGTATCGATGTCGGTCGGTGTGGCCTGGCACGAATCCGGCGTTCCAAAACATCCCAAAGGTGTTCTATAGGATTCAGGTCAGGACTTTGTGCAGACTAGTCCATTACAGGGATGTTATTGTCGTGTAACCACTCCACCACAGGCCGTCCACCATGAACAGGTGCTAGATCGTGTCGAAAGATGCAATCGCCATCCCCGTATTGCTCTTGAACAGTGGGAAGCAAGAAGGGGGTTAAAACATCAATGTAGGCCTGTGCTGTGATAGTGCCACGCGAAACAATAAAAGGTGCAAGCTCCCTCTATGAAAAACACGACCACACCATAACACCAGCGCCTCCGAATTTTACTGTTGGCACTTAACACGCTGGCAGATGACGTTCACCGGGCATTCGCCACACCCACACCCTGCCATCGGATCGCCACATTGTGTACCATGATTCTTCACTCCACACAACGTTTTTCCACTGTTCAATCGTCCAATGTTTACGCTCCCTACACCAGGCGAGGCGTCGTTTTGCTTTTATCGGCGTGGTGTGTGGTTTATGAACAGCCGCTCATGGAGATGTTTAGGAGTGTGGAAATCTCGCGTACTGACGTATGACACAAGTGACACCCAATCACCTGACCACGTTCGAAGTCCGTGAGTTCCGCGGAGCGCCCCATTCTGCTCTCTCACAATGTCTAACGACTACTGAGGTCGCTGATATGGAGTACGTGGCAGTAGGTGGCAGCACATTGCACCTAATAAGAAAAAAACGTATGTTTTTGGGGGGTGTCCGGATACTTTTGATCAGATAGTTAAATTTCTGTAGCTACAGGTGAAACCTACACTAAGAACCCATCGGAGAGAGAATACTGAACCATGAGAACACTAGGTTTCGGCAACAAAAAGGGGGATGGTGGAATATGGTGAACTTTGCCGTATGGCTGGCGCTGCAGCTCTCTCCCGTAGTATTGCAGAATACTCGCATTTGCCAAACGAAACGGCGACCGAATCAAAGCATCATCTGTAGCTAGTGCCCGAAGTCACGAACGGTTAAGCTTTACCGTCACATAGCGGCAACATTGGTCTGTAATTTTGCGGGTTCGTTCGTTTGCCCTTCTTATACACCGGAGTCACATGTGCTTTTTTCCCAGTCGCTTGGGACTTGCCACTAGGCGAGAGATTTGCGAGAAATGCAAGCTAAGTAGGGGGGCAATGCCGTACAATACTCTTTGAAAAACCGAATTGCGATTCCGTCCGGACCTGGTGACATATTTATTTTCTACTCCTTCAGTTGTTTCCTACGCTAGGGATGCGTATTATCATGTCGCCCATACGGGAGTCTGTTCGATGGTCAAACGACGATATGTTTAAACAGTTCTCCTGCGTGAACAGAGGAAACGGCAAATCTACAGTTTCTTACCCACTTTTTTAGTATATAAATTGACGAAATGGAAAAAAAGAAATTATCCCGGGAATAAAATTAATTCCTTGAAATACACTTTTAAATGCTGTACTCTTTAATGATGACGATATTGTTTCACAAAAGGCAGAGGGGGAATTATAACTTCCTTTATATCGCTTGGACTTAATAGACAACCCCCCACAAATTGAAAATATCAGAGATTAAAACCAAAGTTACTGCTTTTAAAGGTACGTACCCAGTACATCCTAAAATATTTCTAAATGAATAATCAGTGGAGAGGAATCTCAATTTCCGCTGTTTGGTTGTGATACAAGTAATAAAGTTAAACAAGTTAGAAATGATAGTGGCACTACACATAGAACATTAGCCAATAAACCTAGAAAAGACACAATGACAAAGTTCTGCAGAGTAATGGCAAATCTTACGCTCACATGCAGCGGTGAGATCTGGACATTAACTAAGGAAGACCAAAGAAGAATATAGTCAGCTGAAATGGAATTTCTAATGAAAGTAAAAGCATGTATTGTGAGAGACAGAATAAAGAAACATGAAATAAGGAAAGAATTAGATATATTTTTCATGAATAACGGAGTAAGGGGTAAGAAAATGAAAGAAACATATTTAAGGAATGGGGGTACAACCAATAGTGAGACATGTAAGAGCTATATACATAAAGGAAAGAGAGGTACAGGAAGATGAATTGAAATGTAGAATTTTTGAAAACAGAACAGGATACAAGCCTACTCCTTGCAGTGAAGAAGAAGAAGAAGAAGACGATTATTATTATTATTATTTCTTTACTTTCCCAGACGTTAAGTCTGGTTAAGAATGGAAAGTGACGCGGACCTTGATCAAGCGTCACTTCCTATTAACTGTACGGTATGTGTTATATTGCATTTAGGAACTTTCGGGTAATTGAACATGTATCAATAATTACGGATTTCTGTAGTTGTATATATATGTTTGGATGTAGCTGTATTGCATTGATGTACTGGTGGATATTGTGTGGTATGACTCCTGTAGTTGATAGTATAATTGGTATGATGTCAACTTTATCCTGATGCCACATGTCTTTGACTTCCTCTGCCAGTTGGATGTATTTTTCAATTTTTTCTCCTGTTTTCTTTTGTCTATTTGTTGTATTGGGTATGGATATTTCGATTAGTTGTGTTATTTTCTTCTTTTTATTGGTGAGTATGATGTCAGGTTTGTTATGTGGAGTTGTTTTATCTGTTATAATGGTTCTGTTCCAGTATAATTTGTATTCATCATTCTCCAGTACATTTTGTGGTGCATACTTGTATGTAGGAACTTGTTATCTTAAAAGTTTATGTTGTAAGGCAAGCTGTTGATGTATTATTTTTGCGACATTGTCATGTCTTCTGGGGTATTCTGTATTTGCTAGTATTGTACATCCGCTTATGATGTGATCTACTGTTTCTATTTGTTGTTTACAAAGTCTGCATTTATCTGTTGTGGTATTGGGATCTTTAATAATATGCTTGCTGTAATACCTGATGTTTATTGTTTGATCCTGTATTGCAATCATGAATCCTTCTGTCTCACTGTATATATTGCCTTTTCTTAGTCATGTGTTGGATGCGTCTTGATCGATGTGTGGCTGTGTTAGATGATACGGGTGCTTGCCATGAAGTGTTTTCTTTTTCCAATTTACTTTCTTCGTATCTGTTGATGTTATGTGATCTAACGCGTTGAAGAAGTGGTTATGAAATTGCAGTGGTGTAGCCGATGTATTTATATGAGTGATTGCCTTGTGTATTTCGCTAGTTTCTACTCGTTCTAGAAAGAATTTTCTTAAATTGTCTACCTGTCCATAATGAAGGTTTTTTATGTCGATAAATCCCCTTCCTCCTTCCTTTCTGCTTAATGTGAATCTTTCAGTTGCTGAATGTATGTGATGTATTCTATGTTTGTGGCATTGTGATCGTGTAAGTGTATTGAGTGCTTCTAGGTCTGTGTTAGTCCATTTCACTACTCCAAATGAGTAGGTCAATATTGGTATGGCATAAGTATTTATAGCTTTTGTCTTTTTTTTGCTGTCAATTCTGTTTTCAGTATTTTTGTTAGTCTTTGTCTATATTTTTCTTTTAGTTCTTCTTTAATATTTGTATTATCTATTCCTATTTTTGTCTGTATCCTAGATATTTATACACTTCAGTTTTTTCCATCGCTTCTATGCAGTCGCTGTGGTTATCCAATATGTAATCTTCTTGTTTAGTGGGTTTTCCCTTGACTATGCTATTTTTCTTACATTTGTCTGTTCCAAAAGCCATACTTATATCATTGCTGAATACTTCTGTTATCTTTAGTAATTGGTTGAGTTGTTGATTTGTTGCTGCCAGTAGTTTTAGATCATCCATGTATAGCAAATGTGTGATTTTGTGTGGGTATGTTCCAGTAATATTGTATCCATAATTTGTATTATTTAGTAGGTTGGATAGTGGGTTCAGAGCAAGGCAGAACCAGAAAGGACTTAATGAATCTGCTTGGTATATTCCACGCTTAATCTGTATTGGCTGTGATGTGATATTATTTGAATTTGTTTGGATATTAAGTGTGGTTTTCCAATTTTTCATTATTATGTTTAGGAACTGTATCAATTTAGGATCTACTTTGTATATTTCCAATATTTGTAGTAACCATGAGTGGGGTACACTATCAAAAGCTTTTTGGTAATCAATGTATGCATAGTGTAGTGACCTTTGTTTAGTTTTAGCTTGATATGTCACCTCTGCATCTATTATCAGTTGCTCTTTACATCCTCGTGCTCCTTTGCAACAGCCTTTTTGTTCTTCATTTATAATTTTCTTCTGTGTTGTATGTGTCATTAATTTCTGTTTAATGACTGAAGTTAATATTTTGTATATTGTTGGTAGGCATGTTATGGGGCGATATTTTGCTGGGTCTGCGTGATCTTTAGGTTTCAGATAAGTTATTCCATGTGTAAGTGTATCAGGGAATGTGTATGGGTCTGCAATGTAACTGTTAAATAATTTAGTTAGATGTGAATGTGTTGAGGTGAACTTCTTTAGCCAGAAATTTGCTATTTTATCTTTTCCAGGGGCTTTCCAATTGTGAGTAGAATTAATTGCTTGGGTGACTTCATGTTGCAAAATTATCACTTCAGGCATTTGTGGTATCATCTTGTATGTGTCTGTTTCTGCTTGTATCCACCGTGCATGCCTGTTATGTTGTACCGGGTTTGACCATATGTTGCTCCAGAAGTGTTCCATGTCTGTTATGTTTGGTGGATTGTCTATTTTAATGTGTGTGTTATCTATTGTCTGGTAAAATTTCTTTTGGTTTGTGTTGAATGTTTGGTTTTGTTTCCTTCTATTTTCACTTTTTTGTATCTTCTAAGTCGTTTGGCTAATGCTTGTAAATTCTGTTTCTTTTCATCTAATTGCTCTATCGCTTCTTGTTGTGAGATTTTACCTAACCTTTTTCGTTTTTTTTCTGACATTCCATTTCTTATAAATTGTGTTAGCTGTCCGATGTCCTTTCTCAGTTTTTCTATTCTGATCTCTAGCCTGTGTTGCCATGCTGGTTTTGTGGGTTTCTTCTGTGTGTTGGTTGGTTCTGATCTCTGCCTAGTGTGTATATTTAGTGTAATGAGTGCTCCTATATAAACCAGTAGTTGTAACTCTTCCATAGTTGTGTTTTTATTTATTTTGTTGGGTATGATTGTGTTGATAGTTTTTATTGTTGTTTCGACGTGTGGGTTATTTGGTGGTCTATGCAAGAATGGTCTAATGTCTGTATTTGTGTCTTTGTATTCTATATATGTCAGCTGAAATTTTTCATCTATATCTAACATCTGTGTCACTTTGTGTTCTGTTTGTGCTTGTTCTGGTGGCTGTCTTAAGATTTCTTTTTCCTCTGATTGTTTAATTGGTGCGTGTTGTTCTTTGTTTGTTTGCTCTGGGATGTTTGAGTCCATTACTGTATTTTCTTCTTCTTCTTCTTCTTCTTCTAATTGCACATTATTTTGTTCCAGTATTTGTTGTTTGATGTTTGATGTTTTATAATTCTGACTGGGGTATCCTGTTATTTTTGATTATTACACGGATCTGATCAGCTAGTCGTTGTTCTGTTAAAAATTTTAATTCTGGGTATCTGGTAATAAATGTTGTGTATACTTGTGATCTGTATCCAGTTGTATTGGTTCCTAGGTTTGTTGCTTGGTAATAACAGAACATGAGGTGTCGATTAACTTCATCTGACCATCTCATCCTCTGTCTTTGTTTTCCTTCTAGGGTGGTTGCAGGAAGCATATCCTGCAAAACACCTCTATTTGGATTTAAATCATTTTCCAGTTGGCTAGCAGTGTCGTTACCATTGTGGGCGGGCATAGGGTTCAAGCGTCGTCCCCGACCATGACGGCGCTTGTCCGAGGCTTCTTTAGTTCTGTCCTGAACCAAGTAATCACACTAAAAGAGGGGTTAGCCCTATTAGTGGTTTGTTCTTTTCGTCGCCTTTTACGACTGGCAGAACATACCGGAGGCCTATTCTTTTCCCGGGCCTCAACGGGGATTATTATTATTATTATTATTATTATTATTATTATTATTACTATCACTATGATCAGCATGTACAAACATTCAGTGACCAAACTAACAGGGATGATACAACAGACAAAAACAAATATATTTCGTAAAGCAGCCATGTGTCGGAATCCCGCATTGCGTGAGCACTGACATGAGTCGGTAATTGACGAGTGGAGCAGCAAAGGTTGTTGTAACTCGTGGATAAGTCGCATGTTTCGTAAAGCGTATTTAAACTACCAGCTGTTTATTTGTCCAATTAGTCATCCATTGGTTTTGGTTGTTAACCATCATCCAGGATGTTCATCAACATCAACATCAACATTTAAAAAAATTAGAAAACTACAAAACATTCAATAATAGCAAAACACAACAAATATACGGGTGCAGAATTCCATTCTTATACTTACAGGTTACAACAGATTAGTTAAAAGCATCCTATATTCCTTTGAAGCTGAACAATATCGAAATTCGCCAGTGAAATTGTACAAATAGCTGACGTAAATTGTCTTAGAATACCGGCAGTCATATCTCATGTCAAACAGACAGACTACATCGCAGATAAAACAATACGAACAGTTGCTGGAAGACTCCCTCAGCAGTTAAGTTATAGCAAAGATAGTACGTTTGTACTACGTAGGTAACATAACACTATACTTTTGCATCAGTGGTTAAGTGAGGGAACAGAACATATAGTATTTACCAACACCTTGACTAAACGTAAACAAAAACAAAGAAAAATTAATACTGAAAGTTGCAGTAAAAAAGGTCGCAAGATAAAGGTGGGACCACATATCAGTAAATCAGATATTACAACGCTAAATGTGTACACCCAGTTTAGGGAGCTAAAGGAATTACGTATTAAAAGCAATAATGTTAATCTAAAGTGCACCATCGAGTTTCTAGTGGTACTTCACTTACACCAGCACCCTTTATGCAATAATACTTGTCAGACACGGTTTTAGTTCTGATTATAGTCTCTTTTAACTAAATGACATTTTTCGAAACGGGTTTATTGAATTTATTAAATTAAAAGGAACAGTAGTAGACAATCGTGAGCATCGTTTCAAGATGATCGGTTATATAGTTCCAGGTAAGGCAACATAAAACTTCAATAAGTAATTATCTGACGACAGCCCTAAAATCACCTATACCTCATATTGTAAGAGCTATTCTTAAGGGGCTCCGGAAAGGCTCAAAATCATGAAAAGTTCAATTTTTACTTTTTTGCGTTTTCCGAATCTGCAGACTATTACCTATTAATAGATATATAATTTATTCAATTCAGAAGACTACAACTATTTTTAAATTTTTTTTGATATGTGTTCTACATGAGCGTGACCCACTGTGGCGCTGCTAAACTGCTGTCAGATGGTGTTATTATTAACGTCCGTGTTCATCAGGTAAATTTTAGTGATGTGAGATAAAGTATGTGTTGTGGCTAACCTGTGATGGTTCAATATATATCGCTGGTGTGATTGTCGATTGACTCATGTTTATTTACTCTGTCGTTATCTCGAAAATATTCGTAATTAATTCCGTTTCTTCAGTCTCTGTTTTGTTGAAGTATAATAATGAGTAAAAGTAAAGTTATTAGAAATCCTCTGAAGGCTTTTAAGAAAAGGAGAAATGTTAGAAATCCAAAGGTATGTGTTATTACCGTAAACAATAAAGACGATGAAAATCCCCAACATAGCTTGTGTCCCAAAGAAGAAGACAGTTGGTGTAAATATAACAAAGGATTGCTAACTGGTGAAGTGTACACTCATAAGCATAGTCTGCCTCATGCAATAATGGAGGTGATAAAACCTATTTTCAGAGACTTAGCAGCACCTGAACTGTTGAAAAAGTGTATTCACGGAAAAACTCAAAACCCCAATGAAAGTGTAAATAGTGTTATATGGTCGAGAATCCCCAAGACTGTATTTGTTGGAATAGAAACAATTCACTTTGGTGTGTATGATGCTGTTACGACTTTCAATGATGGCAACATTGTAAGGTGCAAGGTATTTAGAAATATGGGAATGAAGATAGGTTCTAACATGGTACGAGCGATGCTTGCTTTAGACAAGGAACGCCTTCGGGCTGCAGACAGGGCTGTAAAGAGTCTAGAAATACAAGCAAGAGTAAACAGGAGGAGGAACAAGAGGAAGCTGGAGGAGGAGTTTGCAGAGGATGAAGATAATCCATCCTATGGACCTGGAATGCACTAAAAAGTTAATCCAATCTTTGTCGCTCGATTCCCAAAACTTTTATTTTCTCATACTAATTACATGTTTTCTAAGGATCTTCCAAACATATTTGTTTCAAACTTTCAGTAAATGTTACACAGTACCTTCTGCATAATTTAACACAGCCTTTTTCCAAAAAAACTGTATATTTTTGAATATATAAATAAAAAATTGCAAAAAAATTTTGTGAATTTTCATTACAATTGAAAAAAATCATCTTTAATAACTGAACTAAAATTTTGTAAAATCCGTATGTTAAGTTGTAGCCCATATTCCAATAAATAATCTGTAAAAAGTTCAACTTCCTACCTCAAATACTTTGTGAGGAAAGATGTAATTTATAAGCGTTATTTTAACATTGCAAGTATAGGGCGTTCCAGAGCCCCTTAAAAGTCCGAAGGCAATCATCAGATACGTAAATGGAGATTACCAACATGCAAACAAATGACATAAATGGTTCTTAGGGGGCTAGCAATCCATATACAGGCAGTAATTGTTATATTAACGCTCGTTATTAGTCAAAAACAATGTGTTTCTTGGTATTGTATAAATACTGTGCCAAAACCACCTAGGCATCAGGTTGCACATCATCGTTATGAACTGCGATGGATGTACAGAACAGTAATGGTTATGGCATACCACTGGCACCTGTTTCTAGGTTGCCACTGAAGAAACACCATACAATCATTTATCACAGAAAAGTTGTGGACATTAAAACAACCCATGATTCTCTATTTTTTTTTTATGTTCAGTCAAAGATGTTGGAAAAGATGTTCTCTTGCTTCACTTGACGACTGATGCAAAAGTATGTTGTTATGTAACCTACGCAGTACAAATGTAATATCATTGTTACTACTTGGCTGTTGACGGATTCTTCCAGTAATTTTTCGTCTTGTTTTTCCTGTGATTTTTGTCTGTTTGACATGAGATATGACAGAATTCTAAGACAAAATATGTCAGGTGTTTGTACACTTTCACTGGATAATTTCGACACTGTTCAGCTTCGTAGGAATATAGGATACTTTTAAGTAAGCCATTGTACCGCGTAAGCATACAAATGAAGTTTTGCACCCATATATTTGCAGCGCTCACTGTTTTTGTATGCATTGTACTTTCATAATTTTTCTTTAATGTTGATGTTGATAGACACCCTGGATAATGGTTAATAACTAAAACTGAACAAATAAACAGCTGATGGTTAAAATGCATTTTATCAAATACTTTACGGCTGCTGAACCTCACCTTATGGAAACATTACAATTCGTATGTACAAGGCGTGACAGTGAAGTAATGAGATTGATTTTCTTCGCAAGATGTGGCAACCCTGCAGGCTTTCGCAGACACAATATCTTTGACCTTGGTCTATAAGCTGCGCATCGATACAACTGCTCGGTTCTGAGTTGCGCTGTAGCAAGTTAACACATGTTTGTGTCTCTCGTCACTAAAATGGAACCGTATAATACTGCGCAACGGTATGCCATTTCTTTTTGCGTTAAATTGGGTGAAAACGCGACGACAGCTTACTGCAAGGTACAGAAGGCTTTCGGAGAGGAGCTTATATCAAGAGCCCAGTCCATAAAAACCTCACATGTCAAAGTCAAAAGTTAAATGCATGCTTGTGTGCTTCTTTAAATCCAAGGGAATTGTTCATAAAGAGTGCGAGCCTCCTAGACAAACAATTTACCAATATTACTACAAAGAAATTTTAGAAAGACTTCACAAGAGAGTTCTTCGTGTCCGTGCCAACATTACTGATAATTGGATCTCCATCACGATAATGCGTCATCCCATACTGCTCTGTCAGTTCAGCGATTTCTAACCTCAAAACAAATTTTAGTAATACCACAGCCACCTTATTCACCTGATATCGCTCTGTGCAACTTTTTTCTAATTCAAACAGTCAAAATGGCGTTCAAGTGACATTATTTTCAAACAACACAAGATGTCCAAAAAGCTGTGACGAGGATATTACAGAAGATGAGTTCCAGAAATGTTACCGTCAATGGCAGAAGCGCTGGAAAAAGTGTGTGCAACCAGAAGGGAACTACTCTGAAGGAGACAACACTAAACTTCACTAAAAAGGTAAGTAACATTTTTTTTCACATCAGTCTCAATACTTTATTGTCGCACCTCATATGGTGGGATGAAACTATGTACTACAATTGCGCTACATCATCACAGACACTTTCCAATAAACATGTGGGCCGGAAACGTGGACAACTACTTATTTGGATGTTAATGTTGCCTGCTTGACTTAGGTGGTCAATGGGCCGCGTGTCTTTGGAAGTTTACCAGCCGATGTTACTGGAGCAGGTACCTCCCAGATATCAGAACAAGGATGTGGTTTCAGCATTATGGGATCCCAGAGCACTTTGTAGAACCAGTACGACTGTTAATAACCAGTACTTCTGGCAATCGGCGGGGGAGGTCCTGTACATTGGCCTGCAAGATCGCCTGACCTTACCCCATCAGACTTCGCTCTCTGGGGCTACAAGAAAGCTGAGGTGTAATCTACCCCTGTTGACTCTGGGGTGGGATTGGTTGCAAGCATTCTTGCAGCGGCCACACAAATACGGAACACACCACACAGTTTCCACCGGACACGGGATTCCTACGTCGATACCGGCTTTGTGCTAAGGTTAATGGTGCTCATTTTAAACATTTATTGTAATGTGATAGTCATCAGAAAAATAAGGCAATGAAAAACATTTAACACCGTTTTATTCTAAATCAAACAGTAATCTTCTGCAAACTCAGTACTCCAAAAATTTGCGTTCCAGACGCATGATTGCTTTACGAAATGTATTTGTTTTTGTCTCCGTCATCATGAGCGTTAGCCTGGTCACGGAATTTTCGAACGCTCTGTATACTGCTAGAGTGCTACACGTAACAATGATTAGCCGAAACATTATCACCACCGCCCACTGCGAGAATGAATGGCTCCTGGTGTTGTTGCGGGCACGTGACGCAGTAAGGAAAAAATGTAAGCGAAACAGAGAAGATACTGGCCCCAAGTGTTCTGCTGATATAAGCGGCTTTGAGAAGGGGCACATTGTTGTGGCGATGCGGCTGGGAACGAAAATCTCTGAAACGGCGAGACTGGTCACCTGTTGGTGTACTGCTGTCGTGATCACCTATGGAAAATGGTTAAAGGAGGGTGAAATTATGAGTAGGTAGTACAGTAATGGACGACCAGGTCTCATCATAAAACGTAGAGGTCGGGGGATTCCACACTGTGAAATCCAGGATAGGCAGCGATCTGTGTCAGATCTGACGTCAGAGTACAGTGCAGGTGCGGGCACAAGTGTTTCGGAGCTCACCGTTCAAAGGCCACTGCTGAACGTGGAGTTTCACATCACACGACCCCTACGTATTCCTGTGCTGACCCAATGAGATCGTCAGTTGTGATTGCGCTGGGCACAGCATCACTGAGTCTTCACCGTGGATCAACATGAGTTGAAAATGGCTCTGAGCAGTTCTGAGGTCATCAGTCCCCTATAACTTAGAACTACTTAAACCATAACTAACCTAAGAACAACACACACGTCCATGCCCGAGGCAGGATTCGAACCTGCGACCGTAGCGGTCGCGCAGTTCCAGACTGTAGCGCCTAGAACCGCTCGGGCACTCCAGCCGGCCAACGTGAGTCCTAACACGCCGACATCCAGGGGAACGGCTGCACGAAACATGCACCGCGCCACAGATGCAGGCTGGTGAGGGCAGAACTATGCTATGGGGTACGTTGAATTGGGCTTCAATGGGAGCGGTGAACTACGTGACCATTACTGCACCGCTTCATGTTGGAAGTCTCCCCTAAGGCGAAGACACCTTCCAGCAGGATAACCGTGTTGCTAGGTCAGAATCATGGTTTGAGGGGAATTGTAGTGAACTCGCATTAACGTCTTGGCCAGCAAATGTGCTGGATCTGTACTCACCCACTGGAACGCGGATTGGGCGTCACGTGCGTACCCGAAAACCACCATCCATTAATTTGAGGGAACCGCTTCACCTGTGCGTAGGCGGCCAGTGCGACATACTTGTGTAATCCTGTCAAGGACTTGTAGAATCCATGCCAAGCAAAATCTCTGCTGTACTATATTTGGAAAGTGAAACAACATGCTATTAATGAGGTGGGAATAATGTTTTGGCTCATCGATGTATTTTAATGTTGACTCACTAAGGGTGAAGGAATAGGTGTAACACGGAACGTGATCTTCCTAGCAGAAACAAATGAAAAAATAAATAAATCTCCTAGGATTCTCCTTTTTTATATGATATACAGAACAGGAAAAACTGTAATATTTCTAGCTTTGCAGCCATCATATTCGGCTACAATTAGCCATTTTTAGAGCAGTTGAGAAGGCAGCTGTGGCAAGACAACGTGATGTGGTGTGAGGTACCAATTGCAGATGAAACTTCCTGGAAGATTAAAACTGGGTACTGGGCCGAGACTCGAGGCAGAAGACGAGGTACTGGTAGAAGTAAGGCTGTGAGGAGGGGGCGTGAGTCGTGCTTGGGTAGCTCAGATGGTAGAGCACTTGCATGCCAAAAGCAAAGGCCCCAGTTCGAGTCTCGGTCTGACACACAGATTTAATCTGCCAGGAAGTTTCTTTTCAGCGCACACTCCGCTGCATATAGAAATTTCATTCTCTATTGCAGATGGTTTGTTCAGTAGGGGTATCGTGAGAAAGACCACAATGTAGGCGGTCTTTCTCCACGATTGGCTGCTTCGTTCAGAAGTTGCGCTAAAATGACATTCTATTATTAATACTAGACAAACTACACAGCGCGTATACTTGCATTTCATATTTAGAGCATCTCGGTAGCGTGCTATCATCCCATTATTTCACAAGGATTAATAAACAGCAAAATAGTAAACAACTGCCAAACGAAGAGGCAGACGAGGCACATCGGTGATCTTCGGATCGCGCCTCGCTTGGATCGCGGGTGAAGTGGTTCGGCTATAAGAACAGACCTCGTTCGGCAGTCCCGGAGGACGGACATGTCCGCCGCTGTACCAGTAAAGACTTGGTTAGCAATGTCTAGTGTGTAAATCCGAGCTCGTTGGGTAGCGTCCGAGGACGGACGGGTTGTCCGCCGCAGTATCAGTTAACACTTAACTTCCAATGTCTAGTTGAGAACAGTGTGATTGTAATTACAGAAATAAGCAGTTAATTATTTGGTTGAAGAATTAAAACTATTTCTGACTCTAAAGTGGAATGTAACTGCAGTTTCTCGTGTTCTGCCAGTAAAAAAGCGAGTGGTATCCCGTAGAAAGAAACTTATCGGAAATTTAATCATTTCTAAGACAACAGTTCCTCGCTAAGGTTATCTTACAACCTCAAGATTATGGATTCACGACATATGATATGTCTGCGTAAGCAGAAGAAACTAACGATCAAAGTGCAAAAACAATTTATGGGACTGTTCAAGTAACCAAAACAAATTCTCCAAGTATAACACCAACACAAAACGGTGATCCTTCTTCGAATCACAACTACATACAAGAATATTATATTGCTAGAGAAGGCCGAAATGCACGCGTTAACTCACGCAGGCTAGTAGATAGGTCTGAAACAGGATACGTAATGAATGCTATAAAGAAAAGTACGTAGCTCCTGGAATACTTAACTTTAATCCATCCTTGTGGTACATCGCTCTTGACGATACAAGTGAGACTCTTTAGATACATGCTATGTAATGCTAATGGCTCCTTGCTAGGTCTTAGCCATTGACTTAGCTGAAGGCTATTCTACCTATCTGCTCTGCAAATGAGCGAGGCTTCGTCAGTGTGCATCGGTAGCTACGTCGTCCGTACAACTGGGGCGAGTGCTAGTAAGTCTCTCGAGACCTGCCGTGTGGTGGCGCTCGGTCGGTCCGACATGTACTAATGGACCGCAGCCGATTTAAAGCTACCACTTAGCAAGTGTGGTGTCTGGCATAATACAGAAAACAACTTAATAATTTCCTACTAGTCTCCGCCAGAGACTTCTCCGATATACCAAGCCTAATCCAGGGATCAGCGAGAAGATCCAAGCCGGGCTGCCAGGACGGCAGCTATCCATGTCTGCTGGCAGTCGATGAACTGCCGATGTGCGGTTTTTTTTTACTTTATTGTCATTTTAAAGCCTATACAATAGGCAGGCTGGCAGCAGCACACTACGCTGCTCTTCAGCCAAAGAAGACATAAGCATAAAAAACAGGAGAAAAACATAAAAGTCACAAAATGGTGGGCGAGAAAACAGGAGACACAGAGAGACAAACACGGAGCCGTTCACACTCGACGAGAAACCACACTGCAAACTGTTGAGACGACGCACAAACACTGAAGAAGACGATGGCACTGGTGAACAATGGAGTGTGACGGTGAACACTGAACACTAAACACGACGGCACACACAAGACACTGATGGCGGCGATCTCCGGCGCGCGAAAGTCCATGTAGCGTGTGCGAGTCCGGGGACCTGCCAAGAGGGGAACGGGGGGAGGTGGGGGAGAGGGGAGAAAAGGATGCCAATGGCGGAGGAGACGGGGGCAGGAGGGAGAGGGACAGGGGAGGGGAGGCCCGGGGGAGGAGGGGAGAGAAAAGGAGGGGGAAGGGAAAAGGGAGAGAAGGGAGGGAGGGTGCCCTGAGGAGCATGCACAGGAGGAGGGCGGGAGGATCAAAGTTGGTAGGAGGGGTAGATGGAGGGGAGGAGGGCATCATCAGGGAGGGGGAGCTGGCGGAAGCCACCTTGGGAGAGGGTAAGGAGGGTGGAGAGATGGAGACCGGGTGGGACATGGGAGTACAGGCGCGGCAGCGGGCGGGGGTGGGAGAGGATTGGGGAGACGAGCGGGTGAGGAGGATCGAGTTTACGGGAGGTGTAGAGGATGCGTATCCTTTCGAGGAAGAGGAGGAGGTGGGGGAAGGGGATAAGATCATACAGGATCCGCGTGGGGGAGGGGAGACGGATGCGATAGGCAAGGCGGAGAGCATGGCGTTCAAGGATTTGGAGGGATTTATAAAAGGAAGGGGGGGGCGGAGATCCAGGCTGGATGGGCGTAACAGAGGATAGGGCGGATGAGGGACTTATAGGTGTGGAGGATGGTGGAGGGGTCCAGACCCCACGTACGGCCGGAAAGGAGCTTGAGGAGACGGAGTCGGGAACGTGCCTTGGCTTGGATTGTCTGGAGATGGGGAGTCCAGGAGAGGCGACGGTCGAGGGTGACGCCAAGGTACTTAAGGGTGGGGGTGAGAGCGATGGGACGGCCATAAACGGTGAGATAGAAATCAAGGAGGCGGAAGGAAGGGGTGGTTTTGCCTACAATGATCGCCTGGGTTTTGGAAGGATTGACCGTGAGCAACCACTGGTTGCACCAAGCGGTGAACCGGTCAAGATGGGATTGGAGAAGGTGTTGGGAGCGTTGCAGGGTGGGGGCAAGGGCAAGGAAGGCGGTGTCATCGGCAAACTGGAGAAGGTGGACGGGGGGTGACGGCGGCGGCATGTCCGCCGTGTACAACAAGTACAGAAGGGGGGAGAGGACGGAGCCTTGGGGCACACCGGCGGAGGGGAAAAAGGTGTAGGAATCGGTGTTATGGATGGTGACATGGGAAGGACGGCGGGAGAGAAAGGAACCGATCAGACGAACGTAGTTAATGGGAAGGGCGAAGGTTTGGAGCTTGAAGAGGAGACCGGAATGCCAGACGCGGTCATATGCGCGTTCGAGGTCAAGAGAGAGGAAGATTGCGGAGCGACGGGAATTGAGCTGTTCGGAAAGGAGATGAGTGAGGTGAAGGAGAAGATCGTCGGAAGAGAAGGACGGCCGAAAGCCACACTGGGTAACGGGGAGGAGGCGGTGCTGGCGGAGATGCTGGTGGATGCGGCGGGTGAGGATAGATTCCAGGACCTTGCTGAAGACCGAGGTAAGGCTGATGGGACGGTAGGAGGAGACGGCGGACGGCGGTTTGCCAGGTTTGAGGAACATGAGGATACGAGGGGTTTTCCACAGGTCGGGGTAGTAACCAGTGGACAGGACTACATTGTAGAGCCTGGCCAGGGTGGAGAGGAAAGAGACAGGAGCTTCACGAAGGTGACGGTAGGTGACACGATCATGACCAGGAGCGGTGTTGCGTTTGGTGCGGAGTGTAGTAATGAGATCCTGTGTAGTGATGGGGGCATTAAGTTCCGTGTGTGGAATGTTGTCCAAGTACTGGAAACCAGGAGCGAGGGGAGGGACAGAGGTGTCAGTTCGATCGCGGATATCTGGGAAGAGGGAGTAATCGAACCGGGGATCATCAGGGATGGAAAACACATCGGACAGGTAGGAGGCAAAGTGGTTGGCCTTACTAAGGGCGTCAGGGAAGGGGTGGTCATCGTGGAGAAGAGAATAGTAGGGGGAGGGCTTAGTTCCGGTAAGGCGACGGAAGGCGGTCCAGAACTTGGACGAGTTTATAGGGAGGGTAGCATTTAAACAGGTGCATGTCTGTCGCCAGTCCCGGCGTTTCTTAGCCGCGAGCAAATTTCGAATGTGTCGCTGTAGTTGCCGGTGGCGTCGTAGGGTGTCCGGGTCACGCGTGCGGAGGAAGGCACGGTAGAGACGACGGGATTCACGGAGGAGGAGGACGGCCTGTGGTGGCAAGGTAGGACGGTGGGGGTGGATGGCAACAGTAGGGACGTGGGCCTCCACGGCCTCAGACAAGGTCTGCTGGAGAAAGGAGGCGGCATGGGAGACATCATCGGGACGGCGGTAGGCGAGAGGGTGGCTGTCGACCTGAGTGGAGAGGGTATCCCGGTAGGCATTCCAGTTGGCACGGGAATAGTCATGGATGTACTTGGGGGGAGGGTCATGACGAGGGTCGGGGCGGGGGCGACGACCGTCTGAAACGGTGAGGAGGACAGGGAGATGGTCACTACCAATAGGCTCCAGGACATCCACCGTAATGCGACCAAGGAGGTTGGGGGAGGAAAGAATAACATCGGGAGTGGAATTGGATTCGGGGCGGGTGTGCTGGGGGATGGGGATGAGGTCGCCTTGAAGGGAGGAGAGGAACCGATGCCACCGCCGTAACTGGGCAGCGGAGCGACTATGGATGTTGAGGTCGGCGGCGATCACATAGGAGGAGAAGGTACGGTCGATGTGGGAGAGGAAGTCGAAAGGAAGAGGGGCGTTGGGGCGGACATAGATGGTGGCACAGGTAATGGTAAGGCCGGGGAAGAAGAGACTAAGGATCAGGTGTTCGGTGGGGTCGGGAAGGAGAGGTTGGAGCCGAACGGGGATCTGGCGGTGGTGGCCAATGGCAACTCCGCCACGCGCAACTGGGAGGGGATTATCGGATCGGTGGAGGAGATAGGGGGAGGTGTGGATGGAGTGGTGGGGTTGGAGGAAGGTTTCATTGAGGAGGAAGGCATCCACACGGTGGGTAGCAAGGGTGTGCAGGAAGAGGTTCTTGTTGGCGGGAAGGGAGCGGATATTGTTGAAAAGGATACGATGCTGTCGCGCCATGATAAGGATTTAGACGAGGGTGTCAAGGCGGGAGAAGGTGAAATGGGCCTGGTTATTGGAATAGGTGGCGTACATTTTAAGGTGGAATATGGAACGGGCGGCGAGGGAGATCTGTTGGAGGGTGTGGGGGCGCTGAAAGGGATGGACGTTTTGGAGGACAATGGTGAGGAACCTGATGTCCTCAGCAGTGGGGGGGGGGACGAAGGGAATTGCCAGGAGGGGTGGGGGCGTCCAGGGGACGGACAGGTACGGTGAGTTCAGGGCTGGTGGGAGGGGGTCGGGCTTTACACTTTTGGGAGTAGGTAGGGTGGGGGAGGCTGCAGGTATTACAGGAGGGAGGGGATTGGAGGTTGGGGCACTGCCGGAGGAAGTGCGCTTGTCGACAATGCGGGCAGGTGGGGGCCTCGCGGCACTCTGCTGTTGCATGTGCATTGTAGCGCAGACATCTCTGGCAGCGCAGGGATTGAGGGGGGGAACGGGAGGGGTCTACCTTGTACCGCTGATTGAAGAGGAGGGCACCCTCCTTCAGGAGACGGTCAATGGAGGGGGCATCCTCAGAGAACACCCGCATAAGGCGGGTGGGGCCGGTCGCGTTAAAAATGCGGCGGACTGCCCGCACCTCCAGGGTGGGATGGGCCTTCAGCTCCGCCAACACCTCCTCCTCCGTGATCGACGGACTAAGCCGAGTGATCACGGCGGTGAGGGTCAGCGGGCGACGCGGGGGTTGGGGTTGGCGGGTAGGAGATGGGGAGGGAGCAGGGGTGAGGGAGGCGTTAGGACCAAAACGGGTGATGGGGAGGCGGGAGAGGATGTCAGTATGGAGGGTTGGGCTGGGGGAGGAGATAAGAACAGAATCCCGTCTGGGAATAATGAGAGATACGGGGGCGCCAGGGAAATGTTGGTGGAGGAGGAGGGAGAGATTCCGGGCCTCGAGGAAGGAAGGATCGGGACGGGACAGGAGATATTTGTAGAGACCGGGCGGGGAGGGGGAGGAGGAGGAGGAGGAGGGAGCGGGGCCTGGTGGGGAGACGTCCATGGCATTTTGGGGTGGGGATGGGGGGCGGGGTGGAGCCTTTTTAGGAGCAGAGGAAGTGGGGGCGCCACTAGGGCGTTTGACAGCGGCAGATGGGCGGGTGGTGATCAGAGGGACGGGAACGATGGGGAGGTGGTGGGAAGGGACAGGTCCCGGCACGGACGCAGCAGTCGGCGCCGGAGATAATGACTGTGACGGTGCAGGTGAAGGTGTCAGTGATGGTGAAGGCGACGATGATGGCAGTGGTGGTGGTGGTGGTGGTGGCGGCGGTGACGGCGATGGCGACGGGGAGAGCTGGGCGTGGGCAGTGGCCCGACGGGCCACCACCCGAGCCGGAGCTGCAGTGACAGGCTGGGGGAGTGGGGGGAAGGGATCAGAACGAGAGGAAGAAGCGGGAGAGGGGGCGACAAAGAGCGAGGGCGAAGGGATAGAGAGGAGGGGAGGGATGGAAGGAGGGGGGTGGGACTGGGCACACCAAGTGATAGTGGTGGAGGCGGCGGAAGGGGACGTATACACGATGGCGGTGGTGGTAGTAGTGACGGTGGTGGTGGGGGCGGACATGATGACAAGGAGAAGAAAGAAAAAACACAGCACTAAAAGGACAGGACACGCACTGGGGGACGACGGACGGCGACGGCGACGGCGACGGCGACGGCGAGGGGCAGGAACGCTGCTGCCGGGGGCGGGGGCGGCGGCGGCTGCTGCTGCTGCTGCTGGCTGGACCGCTGCTGGCTGGCTGGCTGGCTGGCTGGCTGGCTGGCTGGCTGGCTGGCTGCGGGACCATTGCTGCAGGCCGGGACCGGGAACTGCTGCTGCTGCTGCTGCTGCTGCTGCTGGGCTGGCTGGCTGGCTGGCACCTGGAACACCTAACACTTCGATAAGCGCTAGAAGTGCACTATCGAAGGGCGGTAACCATGCGGTGTACCGCCGGAGAACGCCGATGTGCGGCCGAGCGTCGGCCTTTATAGCGCTTCGGCGGATGAGTACCTCGGTACTATTTTCCATCATGTGGTTTGACGTGTGAAAATAGTTCCGGGATCTGCAGCGACCTCTTCCTTATGTTTATGTTGGCCGGTAGTCGCCCCTGGTGGCCGCTAGTGTCTTTACTGTGTTGTTGTTGTTGTTGTTGTTGTGGCCATTCATTAATATTGCCTGTCGGTTGTGTAGTGCTTTGGTGTGCCTGCGAAGCGGGCAACCCGCGGCTGCAGGCGGTCATTTTGGTTGCTGATACTCTAGGCGCCGTGATGTCTGGTGGAGAAGGCCACAGCAACCTATGTGCTGTTTTTTGCGAAAGGGTCAACAGCTACAGAAGACTGCGTGTTGGTGAACTTTTATTAGAACTTATGTATTTAACCCTGGGCGGTGGAAGCAAATAGGCATCTCGCGTGTACTGCAATCTTAGTACAAATGAGATCAGTGACACATTATCTGTGGTAAACCAGAGGAGGTTTGAAGAGGGGAAATACTTTTGGGGGAATGGATTTATCATACACACGTATATATCCCTCCCCCCCCCTCTCTCTCTCTCTCTCTCTGTCTCACTCACTCACTCTCTCTCTCTCTCTCTCTCTCTCTCTCTCTCTCTTGTTCAACTTGCCATAGAACGAATGGTTGTAATAAGTGAATAAACACTTGGAAAGACTGGAAAACTAACGAAACTAGTAAAGAGTGTCATTCCGTGTTCTGTTACTGGATGTAGAGACAGCGTTTGTGGAGATCCCTACGCGTTAGAGATGGAACAGCAGTAGGTGTGCAAACAGTTCCGATTAAAGGGCCGGAGCGGTGGACGGCTGATATTTGCGGCAACTAAGGGCGCGTCCCGGTTGGGCGCACCTGTTGTCGTCGCCTGACGGCCGCCTCCTGTAATAGGGCCGGCGCTTCATTAGGGCGGCGACCGCCGGCGCCACAAAGCGACCGCCGGCCGCCGGCGCCGCAGCGGCCACTGTACAACCGTGTGACGTCAGCGGCGACGCGCTCCGCCTCTACTGTTACTTCCGGCACCTTAATTATCCGGCGCGAGGCGTTTAAACACCACGTCAACTAGGGGAAGCGTTCGGGCGTTGTGTATACCAAGTGTTTCTGAACTGCCGTAGCGTGAATGGAACCTTCGCTCTGCAGGGGAGTGTGCCGCTTTTATGAAACTACCTAGCAGATTGAGCTCCTCAGTTCTTCTCTAGTTATATGCTATATTCAGATTTAATGTTTTCTAGCTCAGCGAATGAACTAAACTCGCTTTTTATCGCAGTGTAATCATGTCGTTGAGATGTATAGGTAAAATCCGTTTTCAGTACTTTTGTACTATAACCTCTTATTTTAATATATACTACATTACTTTAGTTTTACTATAATACTACATTTTTTTATTTTTTTGAAATCTTATGGGACTTAACTGCTAAGGTCATCAGTCCCTAAACTTACACACTACTTAACCTAAATTATCCTAAGGACAAATACACATACACACCCATGCCCGAGGGAGGACTCGAACCTACGCCGGGACCAGCCGCACAGTCCATGACTGCAGCGCCTTAAACAGCTCGGCTAATCCCGCGCGGCATACTATATATATATATATATATATATATATATATATATATATATATATATATATATATATATATATATATAGTAATCTCTTACTTTAATATGCTAATACACCGTGTACTATCGAGTACGTATTTGTTTATCCATCGTTATGTACGGTATCGCTCCATAGAGTCGTCAGACACATATTCTCAGGTGCTTCGGCAGATATTTGGAATTTCGCTTTTTGCATTGAATTTTACGTTTCCATTCGCTAAAGTGCTCCAAAATTAGTCTAGTTCGATAATCGCTTTATCGATACGTCTCAACAGGACAAAAACACGAAGAACTCACCTGATCTCATGTAGAGCCCTACCTTCTGCTGTCTGCTATCGCCATGCCACAGCGCCACTCAGCAGCTGGTGGAGTTCAAGGAAGAACATGTTTATTGGCATTGAGTAATACATGTGTGGAAAGCTTAGACTTCTACCTATTTTTCGACATCATCGCTTTCGAGATCAATGCATTTTTGCATGCGGTGTACCATTTTCTGTATGCCTCCAACGTAGAACAACTCTCCGGTTGTAAAATGCATCAGACCCATGTGTTTCTTCAATTCAGCGAAGAGATAGGAGTCACTTAGGGGTATGTCTGGGCTACAGGGTGGTTGCGTGACAGTATCCCATCAAAGTTTTTTGGCGATATTGGTTATGACACAGGCAATGTGCAGACGAGCGTCGTCCTGATGGAAATGCACTCCCTTCGTGAGAAAGCCTCTCCTCTTGCTTTGGATCGCGCGGCGAAGGTACGCATTGATTGTTGCACAGGCGAGCAGGAATTCGCACAACAATAGCTCCTTCCTGTTCCAAACTTGCACGAGCACTTTCCAGAAACAGTGATTGTTGAAACTTCCACGGATTCGACGACGCTGGATGTTTTCACTAACTGGATAGTTGTTTCATTTCCAGCATTGTGTAGTGCACCCATGTCCCGTCAGAGTCGAAGAATTCCTTGCCACGAGTTGCGTAGGCCTTCAAAAATTCGCGGGCTGTTTCCACAAATAAGTTCGAGTATAATGACTTTTCTGGAGACTAGAAATCTACTCTGTAGGAATCATCATGGGTTTCTAAATAGACGATCGTGTGAAACCCAGCTCGCGCTATTCGTTCATGAGACTCAGAGGGCCATAGACACGGGTTTACAGGTAGATGCCGTGTTTCTTGACTTCCGCAACGCGTTTGATACAGTTCCCCACAGTCGTTTAATGAACAAAGTAAGAGCATATAGACTATCAGAACAACTGTGTGATTGGATTGAAGAGTTCCTAGATAACAGAACGCAGCATGTCATTCTCAATGGAGAGAAGTCTTCCGAAGTAAGAGTGATTTCAGGTATGCCGCAGCGAGTGTCTTAGGACCGTTCCTATTCAGAATATATATAAATGACCTTGTGGATAACATCGGAAGTTCACTGAGGCTTTTTGCGGATGATGCTGAAGTATATCGAGAGTTCGTAACAATGGAAAATTGTACTGAAATGGAGGAGGACCTGCAACGAATTGACGCATGGTGCAGGGAATGGCAATTGAATCTCAATGTAGACAAGTGCAATGTGCTGCGAATACATAGAAAGAAAGATCCTTTATTATTTAGATACAATATGGCAGGTTAGCTACTTGAAGCAGTTAATTCCATAAATTATCTGGGAGTATTCCAGAATGAGATTTTCACTCCGCTGCAGAGTGAAAATCTCATTCTGGAAACATCCCCCAGGCTGTGGCTAAGCCATGTCTCCGCAGTATCCTTTCTTTCAGGAGTGCTAGTACTACAAGGTTCGCATGAGAGCTTCTGTAAAGTTTGGAAGGTAGGAGACGAGATACTGGCAGTAGTAAAGCTGTGAGGACCGGGCGTGAGTCGTGCTTAGGTAGCTCAGATGGTAGAGCACTTGCCCGCGAAAGGCAAAGGTCCCGAGTTCGAGTCTCGGTCGGGCAGACGGTTTTAATCTGCCAGGAAGTTTCATATCTGGGAGTAGCCATTAGGAGTGATTTAAAATGGAATGAGCATACAAAATTAATCGTCGGTAAAGCAATTGCCAGACTGAGTTTCATTGGAAGAATGCTAAGGAAATGCAGACCGAAACCAAAGAAAGTAGGTTACAGTACGCTTGTTCGCCCACTGCTTGAGTGCTGCTCACCAGTGTCCGATCCGTACAGATAGGGTTGATAGAAGAGATAGAGAAGATCCAACGGAGAGCAGCGCGGTTCGTTACAGGATCATTTAGTAATCGCGATAGCGTTACGGAGATGATAGATAAACTCCAGTGGAAGACTCTGCAAGAATAACGCTCAGTAGCTCGGTACGGGCTTTTGTTGAAGTTTCGAGAATATACCTTCACCGAGGAGTCAAGCAGTGTATTGCTCCCACCTACGTACAGGGTGATCAAAAAGTCAGTATAAATTTGAAAACTTAATAAACTACAGAATAATGTAGACAGAGGTAGAAATTGACACTCATGCTTGGAATGACATGGGGTTTTATTAGAACAAAAAAAACAACACAAAACGTCCGACAGATGCCGCTGGACAACAAAACTGCTACCGTGAAGGATGAGAGGTACGCGGATATGTTACAGAATCGCATCATCCCCATCCTGACTGATAAACACCTGCTGGAACGTAGGATGTTTATGCAGGATGACGCTCCATCCCATATTGCTATACACGTGAAAGATCTCTTGCGCGCGTCGTTTGATGGTGATCGTGTGCTCAGCCGTCACTTTCGTCACGCTTGGCCTCCCAGGTCCCCAGACCTCAGTCAGTGCGATTATTGGCTTTGGGGTTACCTGAAGTCCCAAGTGTATCGTGATCGACCGCCATCTCTAGGGATGCTGAAAGACAACATCTGACGCCAATGGCTGACATAAATCCGGAAATGCTTTACAGTGCTGTTCACAACATTATTCCTCGACTACAGCTATTGTTGAGGAATGATGGAGGACATATTAGGCATTTCCTGTAAAAAACATCATCTTTGCTTTGACTTACTTTGTTATGCTAATTATTGCTATTCTGATCAGATGAAGCGCCATCTGTCGGACATTTTTTGAACGTTTATAATTTTTTGGTTCTAATAAAACGCCATGTCATTCCAAGCCTGTGTGTCAATTTGTATCTCTCTATCTACACTCCTGGAAACTGAAATAAGAACACCGTGAATTCATTGTCCCAGGAAGGGGAAACTTTATTGACACATTCCTGGGGTCAGATACATCACATGATCACACTGACAGAACCACAGGCACATAGACACAGGCAACAGAGCATACACAATGTCGGCACTAGTACAGTGTATATCCACCTTTCGCAGCAATGCAGGCTGCTATTCTCCCATGGAGACGATCGTAGAGATGCTGGATGTAGTCCTGTGGAACGGCTTGCCATGCCATTTCCACCTGGTGCCTCAGTTGGACCAGCGTTCGTGCTGGACGTGCAGACCGCGTGAGACGACGCTTCATCCAGTCCCAAACATGCTCAATGGGGGACAGATCCGGAGATCTTGCTGGCCAGGGTAGTTGACTTACACCTTCTAGAGCACGTTGGGTGGCACGGGATACATGCGGACGTGCATTGTCCTGTTGGAACAGCAAGTTCCCTTGCCGGTCTAGGAATGGTAGAACGATGGGTTCGATGACGGTTTGGATGTACCGTGCACTATTCAGTGTCCCCTCGACGATCACCAGTGGTGTACGGCCAGTGTAGGAGATCGCTCCCCACACCATGATGCCGGGTGTTGGCCCTGTGTGCCTCGGTCGTATGCAGTCCTGAGTGTGGCGCTCACCTGCACGGCGCCAAACACGCATACGACCATCATTGGCACGAAGGCAGAAGCGACTCTCATCGCTGAAGACGACACGTCTCCATTCGTCCCTCCATTCACGCCTGTCGCGACACCACTGGAGGCGGGCTGCACGATGTTGGGGCGTGAGCGGAAGACGGCCTAACGGTGTGCGGGACCGTAGCCCAGCTTCATGGAGACGGTTGCGAATGGTCCTCGCCGATACCCCAGGAGCAACAGTGTCCCTAATTTGCTGGGAAGTGGCGGTGCGGTCCCCTACGGCACTGCGTAGGATCCTACGGTCTTGGCGTGCATCCGTGCGTCGCTGCGTTCCGGTCCCAGGTCGACGGGCACTTGCACCTTCCGCCGACCACTGGCGACAACATCGATGTACTGTGGAGACCTCACGCCCCACGTGTTGAGCAATTCGGCGGTACGTCCACCCGGCCTCCCGCATGCCCACTATACGCCCTCGCTCAAAGTCCGTCAACTGCACATACGGTTCACGTCCACGCTGTCGCGGCATGCTACCAGTGTTAAAGACTGCGATGGAGCTCCGTATGCCACGGCAAACTGGCTGACACTGACGGCGGCGGTGCACAAATGCTGCGCAGCTAGCGCCATTCGACGGCCAACACCGCGGTTCCTGGTGTGTCCGCTGTGCCGTGCGTGTGATCATTGCTTGTACAGCCCTCTCGCAGTGTCCGGAGCAAGTATGGTGGGTCTGACACACCGGTGTCAATGTGTTCTTTTTTCCATTTCCAGGAGTGTACATTATTCCGTGATTTATTCAGTTTTCAAATTTATACTGACTTTTTGATCACCCGGTATATCTCGCGAGGAGACCATGAGGATAAAAAAGAGAGATTAGAGCCCACACAGAGGCATACCGATAATCTTTCTTTCCACGAACAATACGAGACTGGAATAGAAGGGAGAACCGATAGAGGTACTCATTGTACCTTCCGCCACACACCATCAGGTGGCTTGCGGTGTATGGATGTAGAAGTTTCCATTTCTGCTCTCGCAAAACAGTTCTAGAGACCCACCTTGCACGAATCTTGGCAAATCCTAAATGGTCTGTCAAAATTTTATCAATGTATGGTACTGGCTCAGAGCACTATGGGACTCAACTTCTGAGGTCATCAGCCCCTAGAACTTAGAACTACTTAAACCTAACTAACCTAAGGACATCACACACATCCATGCTCGAGGCAGGATTCGAACCTGCGACCGTTGCGGTCACGCGGTTCCAGACTGTAGCGCCTAGAACTGCTCCGTCACAATGGACGGCAATGTATGGTGTTGCAGACATCAGGGATAATCTCGGTCTTTCAGCATTGCTTCTTCCACTTTCGTAATCGTTGCGTCCAAAACCGATGGCTGTGTAGAACGCTGCTCGTAATGGACGTCTGTACGCCCATCTTTGAATTCCCTGCACCATTTCCGCACATGTTGTATCTAATACAATTTTCTCCGTAGACTTCACACAGCTGGGGATGATTGTGTACTGGAGCAGTCGTTTTTGTACACAAAAAACGAATCACAGAGCATAATTCGCACCTGGCATGCGAGGTGGGCGAGAGCTCCATCTCCAATCGTTGTCAAGCCCAGACGGTGCGTCGCTGACAGCTCACCGGACCGGGAAACAGGAGAGGGAGAAACAAGCTAGATGCCAGAGTTGCCGATTCCCGCGTAACAGCATTCCTCGCGACTGTAGCTCCTTGTGAGCCTTATGTCTCGGACAACCCTCATACATATCCCTAAAACCAATTCCGCACTACTGTAATTTTGGAGCGCTCTATCGAATGAGTACGTAAAATTCCCGTTTCAGAATCTTTTTGTTTGTAACGGGAAAGAAACAAACGCTTTCCATTGACAAAGGGCGTCGCACGAAATATACGGCGAGCGGTATTTCGTGCGTGCATTACGTGCCCCCACCTCTCAACATTCTGAGGGTACTCAGAGAACCACTACTGAGGTCGAAATTGAGCACGCGACCGCAGCCCTCTACGGTCACTCCATACGCTCATGGCACCATCGCATTTGGTGTCGCGACTGTGCGCGTGCCAACCTAACATAACGTACTGGTCGTGTGGCGAAGAGAACACTGCCACGCAGTCGCGGTGCCATGTAGGAACGTGAGAATGCGTGCGTTTCACTCCTGTTAAATGAGGTGTCAACTGCATCCGCTCTTCGACGTGGTTCCCCTCTAGCCTCTTGCACAACACAGAAGTCATCTGCTGCTGTAGGTGAGCGTAGTCTCTGACCTCCTCACACTCGTGCGTCGGTGAGAGTGGTTCGGAACGCTCCCCATACATGTGAAACAATGCTGTGAGCAACACCAAGCTCTTGGGCAACGCTCGTCACACTTAGTCCTTCCAGTTTTCCGATGATTCTTCAGCCTACCGGTGTGGCCGAGCGGTTCTAGGCGCTTCAGTCTGGAACCGCGTGACCGCTACGGTCGCAGGTTCGAATCCCGCCTCGGGCATGGATGTGTGTGATGTCCTTAGGTTAGTTAGTTTTAAGTAGTTCTAAGTTCTAGGGGACTGATGACCTCAGTTCCATAGTGCTCAGAGCCATTTGAACCATTTTGATGATTCTTCCTCACGTAGGTTAACCAGATGTTGCCTCCGTGACATGTTGTAGTGAAGAACACAATCAGAGTGCACTGTAACTACTTGCTGATTGGCACACACTGTCTTCTCCTGTTCTTTCAAATGCCATATTTTCCGGGTCCGGTCCAGGTTGTGACGTACAACTTCCTGTGCACCTCCGAGACACTTCGGCAACACGCTCCAGCACTTTCATTCTCACCGAATAGTTAATATGTTAGGTTATCTATCACTTCCTTAAGTATTGTGTAACAGCATTACGCAACCAACCTCTGACTATTTGTTAGATACTGGAAAAATGTCACTGTTAGACGTCTGAACATCGACTGATGTATTGTTGTTATAACATCTTACAAGTTCCCAGAGGTATAATGCAGTATTATTGATACATTGGGTATGCTGAACAGTATTTAAATTTTATCTATTGAGGTACGATGTACATTTGATGGTTTTCACGTTACATACACTGGGATGGAAAGTCATATATACTATCTACATCACACTCCGCAAGCCACCTAATAGTATGGGGCGGAGGGTAATTTTTGAACCACTATCTAAGCCAACCAACCATGTTCTACTTGCAAATAACGCGCGGGGTAATGATTATCGGTAAGCTGCTGTATTAGCTCTAATTTCTCGAATTTTCTCCTAGTGGTCATTACGTGAGCCGTTATTGTTGTTGTGGTCTTCAGTCCTGAGACTGGTTTGATGCAGCTCTCCACGCTACTCTACCCTTTGCAAGCTTCTTCATCTCCCAATACGTACTGCAGCCTACATCCCTCTGAATCTGCTTAGTGTATTCATCTCTTGGTCTCCCTCTACGATTTTTACCCTCCACGCTCCCGTCCAATACTAAATTCGAGATCCCTTGATGCCTCAGAACATGTCCTACCACCCGATCCCTTCTTCTACTGAGCCGTATATAAGTCATATGTTGTCCGACTCTTCAAGAAAAGCGCTCTCTAATAATTTCAATAGCAAATATCTCCTTGTTGCACAACGCCTGTCTTGTAACGTCTCCCAATAGGGTTTGTAGGTCACCTCGTAACACTCTTGCGCCAGCTAAACGATCGCTTGACGAAACGCGCCGCTCTTCTTTGCATCTTCTCGGTCAGTCCTATCTGGTAGGCATCCTAGACAGACTAACAGTACTCAAGAATCGACCGAATAAGCGCTTTATAAGCCACTTCCTTCTTGGATGAGTTACATTTCCGTAAGATACGTTCTATGAATCTGACTTTGGCATCTGCTTTTCCCACTATTTGTTTTATGTGGTCAATCCACTTAAGGTCACTCTGGCTAGTTACTCACAGATATTTTACGATATATACTGTTTCCAGCTATTTGTCATCAATTGCAGCTGTACAGTAGTCGATCGCGCAATATATTACATTTATTTACGTTCGGGGTCAACTGCCAGAGCCCACACCACTAATCAGATCTCTGAAGGCGTTTTTTATAATTTTTTTTAATTTTTTAGTTACCAGTCTTCTGACTGATTTAATACGGCCCGCCACGAATTCGTCTCCTGTGCCAACCTCTTCATCTCAGAGTAGCACTTGCAACCTACGTCCTCAATTATTTGCTCGCTGTATTCCAATCTCTGTCTTCCTCTACAGATTTTGCTCTTTTGACAGCCCCCTCTAGTACCATGAAAGCCATTCCCTGATGTCTTAACAGATGTCCTGTCATCCTGTCCCTTCTCCTTGTCAGTGTTTTCCGCATATTCCTTTCCTCTCCGATTCTGAGCAGAACATCGTCATTTCTTACCTTATCAGTCCACCCAATTTTCAACATTCGTCTGTAGCACCACATCTCAAACGCTTCCATTCTCTTCTGTTCCGGTTTTGTCTACAGTCCATGTTTCACTAACATACTGGAGGTTATTCTCATCATAAGTATCCATAAATTCCTATGTGAGTAGGATTAGTCACTAGATGTTACGGGAGGTAGACAACGCAGTGTAAAAGAAGTCGTGGGTATTGTGTTGTCATTACAGAAGCAAGAGAGCAAGTTGTGTCTATTGGGAGAGCTCCGAGACCCTGAACGTTGACCAGTCATTGGACTCTCATTGGACTCACCCGAGTGACGTCTCCTCTAGGGACGTTTCCATACTTCTGAGTCTGCCAAGTTGACTGCTGTTGATGTGACTGAAGCGGAAACACGGAAGAACAACCACGTGTACATGTGCTGAACGGACAAAAACTGACGATCATTGCGGAGGTGGTTGTAATAAATCGAATGAACTCCGTGTAAGGAATCACTCGTGCGTTTCAGAGTGCGGCCAGCAGTCCAAGTAGCACACAGACTGTGCGTTGTTGTTGTTGTGGTCTTCAATCCTGAGACTGGTTTGATGCAGCTCTCCATGCTACTCTACCCTGTGCAATCTTCTTCATCTCCCAGTACCTACTGCAGCCTACATCCCTCTGAATCTGCTTAGTGTATTCATCTCTTGGTCTCCCTCTACGATTTTTACACTCCACACTGCCCTCCAATGCTAAATTGGTGATCCCTTGATGCCTCAAAACATGTCCTACCAACCGATCCCTTCTTCTAGTCAAGTTGTGGCACAAACTTCTCTTCCCCCCAATCCTATTCAATACCTCCTCATTAGTTACTTGATCTACCCACCTTATCTTCAGCATTCTTCTGTAGCACCACATTTCGAAATCTTCTATTCTCTTCTTGTCCAAACTAGTTATCGTCCATGTTTCACTTCCATACATGGCTACACTCCATACAAATACTTTCAGAAACGACTTCCTGACACTTAAATCTGCCATCGCCGTGGTTAAACCCCTTTGTACTAGAAATAATACCGGGAAAGTGAAGAAGTATAATTACGGAAGTGGTCCGTGACATTTCTAGTGCCGATATTTTGGTTTCGTTTCTACCGTGCCGGCATCACCTTGGATTGCAGTGTTGGATTGCAGTATTGGATGCAGTGATGGATTAGCGTGTGACGATAATAGAAAATGAAGAAGACTGTGCGTAGAGAGTTAAAATGAATGGGAACAATGGTCGAGCAGCTGTTCTTCCGCCACATATTTCTGTGGTAAAGGCTAATTAACTCTTGACGTTTTGTAAAGAACGATGCCACCGGACAGTGAACGACTGGAAACGAATGATTTTCTGCGCTGACTCACGCTTTACACTTTGGCAGTCAGGTGGAACGGTCTGGATTTGGCGAATGTGTTGAGAAATTTACCCGTCATCATACGTGGTGTCAGCAGCTAAGTACGCAGGAGATAGTGTTACGGCATGGGACTGTTTTACATGTACCCCAGGAAAACGTAATACTATAAGATCAATAGTCATAGTCATAGTCAAAAATTAAAAAGCGTCAATCCATATCACTATGTGATCAAAAGCATCCGGACACCCCCAAAAACATACATTTTTCATATTAGGTGCATTGTGCTGCCACCTGCTGCCAGGTACTCCATATCAGCGACCTCAGTAGTCATTAGACATCGTGAAAGAGCGGAATGGGGAGCTCCGCAGAACTCGCGGACTTCGAACGTGGTCATGTGATTGGGTGTCACTTGAGTCATACGTCTGTATTCGAGATTCCCACACTCGTAAACATCCATAGGTCCACTGTTTCCGATGTAATAGTGAAGTGGAAACGTGAAGGGACACATACAGCACAAAAGCGTACAGATCGACCGCGTCTGTTGACTGACAGAGATCGCCAACAGTTGAAGAGGGTAGTAATGTGTAAAAGACAGACATCCATCCAGACCATCACACAGGAATTCCAAACTGCAGCAGGATCCACTACAAGTACTATGACAGTTACGCGGGAGCTGAGAAATCTTGGATTTCATGGTCGAGTGGCTGCACATAAGCCACACATCACGCCGGTTAATGACAAACGACGTCTCTTTGCTGTAAGGAGCGTAAACATTGGACGATTGAACAGTGGAAAAACGTTGTGTGGAGTGACGAATCACGGTACTCAATGCGATGACCCGATGGCAGGGTGTGGGTATGGCTTATGCCCGATGAATGTCAACTGATAGCGTGTGTAGTGCCAAGAGCAAAATTTGCAGGCGGTGGTGTTATGGTGTGGTCATGGTTTCCATGGAGGGGGCTCGGGCCGGCCGGGGTGGTCGAGCGGTTCTAGACGCTACAGTCTGGAACGGCGCGATCGCTACGGTCGCAGGTTCGAATCCCTCCTCGGGCATGGATGTGTGTGACGTCCTTAGGTTTGTTAGGTTTAAGTAGTTCTAAGTTCTAGGGGACTGGTGACCTCAGCAGTTAAGTCCCATAGTGCTCAGAGCCATTTGAACAATTTTTGAGGGGGCTTGCACCCCAGGTTGTTTAGCGTGGCACTATCACAGCACAGGCCTACATTGATATTTTAAGCACCTTCTTGCTTCCCACTGTTGAAGAGCAATTCGGGGATGGCCATTGCATCTTTCAGCACGATCCAGCACCTGTTCATAATGCACGGCCTGTGGCGAAGTGTTACATGACAGGAAGATCCCTGTAATGGACTGGCCTGCACAAAGTCCTGACCTGAATCCTATGGAACACCTTTAGGATGTTTTGGAACGCCGACTTCGTGCCAGGCCTCACCGACCGACATCGATACCTCTCCACACGGCAGCACTCCGTGAAGAATGGGCTGCGATTCCCAAAGAAACGTACCAGCACCTGATTGAACGTATGCCTGCGAGAATGGAAGCTGTCATCTAAGGGTGGGTCAACACCATATTGAATTCCAGCGTTCTGATGGAGAGTGCCACGAACTTGTAAGTCATTTTCAGGCAGGTGTTCGGATACTTTTGATCACATAGTTTATACTGCCACAAAAATCAACACACTTAAAAGACAATGTTCACGGTCAAATGAGTATATATCCGTATAATGAATGGTTAATGTCAACACATGATCTGGGAAAAAGAGTAGAAAAAGGAGTAGCGCCTCTGTTAAGTAATCATAACGTCATGGGTACCTGGGTCGAAACTCCCCAGTGTTTAAATTTTGTTTAAAAATGGAGCCGAAAACTTCCGGCATGAGACGTCACCTCGACCTGGCTATGGTCTTGTCAAAGTGGATGGTAAAGCGGACAGTTGTTTAGGGCAAAATGTTGCGCTTGCGGGAAACTGCGGTGGCAAAGCGTAAGATTCAACAGTAATTAAAGGCATAAAGATGCAAAAGACAATGGAAACCACTGCACCGAAAACACATAACGTATATCCACATGACAGGTGGCCCGTGATTGAAAAAGTGTCATGAAGGTCTCTCCACTGGGGAAAGATTCCGGATTAGTCCCCCTTTCGGATTTTCAGGAGAGAATTGCCAAGAGGGAGACGATGGTGAGAGAAAGATGTCATAACCAACGAAAGAATAATATTCTACGACGCAGAGCGTGGAATATCACCAGTTTGAACGAAGTGGGAATGGTAGAATTTCGGAAAAGGGAAATGCAAAGGCTCAATGTAGATATAGTGGATGTCGAGGAAGTGAAATGGAAAGAAGACAAGGACTCCTGGTCAGGCGAATATTGGGCGGTATCAACAGCAGCAGGAAATGGTATAACATGAATAGCATTCGTAATAAATGAGAAAGTAAAACAGAGAGTGGATTACTGTGAACAGTTTGGTGATAGGTTGTCCTCATCAGATTCGACAGCAATCCGACGCCAACAACGGTAGTTCTGTTATACACTCCCGGAAATTGAAATAAGAACACCGTGAATTCATTGTCCCAGGAAGGGGAAACTTTATTGACACATTCCTGGGGTCAGATACATCACATGATCACACTGACAGAACCACAGGCACATAGACACAGGCAACAGAGCATGCACAATGTCGCCACTAGTACAGTGTATATCCACCTTTCGCAGCAATGCAGGCTGCTATTCTCCCATGGAGACGATCGTAGAGATGCTGGATGTAGTCCTGTGGAACGGCTTGCCATGCCATTTCCACCTGGCGCCTCAGTTGGACCAGCGTTCGTGCTGGCCGTGCAGACCGCGTGGGACGACGCTTCATCCAGTCCCAAACATGCTCAATGGGGGACAGATCCGGAGATCTTGCTGGCCAGGGTAGTTGACTTACACCTTCTAGAGCACGTTGGGTGGCACGGGATACATGCGGACGTGCATTGTCCTGTTGGAACAGCAAGTTCCCTTGCCGGTCTAGGAATGGTAGAACGATGGGTTCGATGACGGTTTGGATGTACCGTGCACTATTCAGTGTCCCCTCGACGATCACCAGTGGTGTACAGCCAGTGTAGGAGATCGCTCCCCACACCATGATGCCGGGTGTTGGCCTCGCCGATACCCCAGGAGCAACAGTGTCCCTAATTTGCTGGGAAGTGGCGGTGCGGTCCCCTACGGCACTGCGTAGGATCCTACGGTCTTGGCGTGCATCCGTGCGTCGCTGCGGTCCGGTCCCAGGTCGACGGGCACGTGCACCTTCCGCCGACCACTGGCGACAACATCGATGTACTGTGGAGACCTCACGCCCCACGTGTTGAGCAATTCGGCGGTACGTCCACCCGGCCTCCCGCATGCCCACTATACGCCCTCGCTCAAAGTCCGTCAACTGCACATACGGTTCACGTCCACGCTGTCGCGGCATGCTACCAGTGTTAAAGACAGCGATGGAGCTCCGTATGCCATGGCAAACTGGCTGACACTGACGGCGGCGGTGCACAAATGCTGCGCAGCTAGCGCCATTCGACGGCCAACACCGCGGTTCCTGGTGTATCCGCTGTGCCGTGCGTGTGATCATTGCTTGTACAGCCCTCTCGCAGTGTCCGGAGCAAGTATGGTGGGTCTGACACACCGGTGTCAATGTGTTCTTTTTTCCATTTCCAGGAGTGTACATGCCGACGTCTAAAGCTGAAGAAAGAGAGACAGAGAAAGTATGTGAAGATGAGAGGGTAATTGAACATATAAGAATATATGAAAAATCTAATAATTATGGGGAATTGGAAAGCAGTTGTTGGGGAAGGAATAGAAGAAAGAGTGACGGGAGAGTACGAGCTAGGTAGTAGGAATGAGATAGAGATGATTAATTGATTTCTGCAATAGATTTCAGATTTCAGTGACGAATATTCTGTTCAAGAATCAAAGGAGGAGGAGATATACTAGAAAAACACTGCGAAAAACGTGTTTACTGGCAACAGTCCAATCAATATCACGTGAACAACTCGTGGCGCTAGCGCTGTCCTCTCCTAAAGATTCCGAGAACTTTTGAAAACCATGCTCTTAGATGCTGAATTGCGTAAGAGTGCACATTTCTCCATTTATTTACTTTTTCATGATGAGTTAAATACACCATGGATACACATTCTTTGAAGCACATAGTTCATCTATAATTACCAGTAATTTTAAAATTTGAGGGGCTGTTGTGATTCATCTGTCACCGTCGTCAGTGTTCATATGGCGCTCAAGGGCCTCTCTGCCCTTTGTTTTGATTCCACAGTCAGCAAATGTGTTGAGTTTACAGATGAACAATGTTTGCACCTTTCATCCTAGGGTACAACCACGTCCCACCGACGATTAGGTATTCTTGGTGAACAGCTTCGTCCATTTCAAAGGGGTCTCACTGTAAGCCTGCCGGAAACTGGATGGATGTTCCGTCAAATTGATTCACATGTCGTTGATTTCAACTATGTTCCAAGAAAGTCCCCAGGAAATGGTCTCCAAGTAGCCGAACATAGCTCTTTCCAGTCAATGACCGGTACGGTTTGACCAGAGGAGCCAGTCCATTCATGTAAACACAGCCCACATGATTATGGAGCCACCAACAGCTTGCACAGAGCCTCGTTGACAACTTGGGTCCATGGTTTCGTGGATCTGCACCAGACTCGAAACCTACGAAAACTCTTACCAACTGAAACTAGGAATCACATGAGCAGGCCACGGTCTTCCATTCCTCTAGAGCAGGGCTTCACAACGTACGTGCTCGCGGAGCTAGCTGTGAGCAGCAAGGCGCGATCACGGAGCAGCGCGAGCACGCTACCCCCCACTACCGGACCAGAGCGGAGAGTGGGGACAGTCACGTGGGGCACACAGCAGCTGCCGCCAGTCGATGTAAATCCGCGGCCACCTGCAGGGATATCACTCACGAATTATTACTGCGACAAATGAAACACATAAAGGAGAATGTACACGTGCCACGTAATTTTATTAGCTTAGTGTATGCCTCTACATTCGTATTAATTTGTGAACTGTTACACAATAAAAGGTGTCACTGAAGTGTGGGATTCTCGGTTATCTTGTACTTTTCGCCCTTTACAATTGCGTCTATGTTCGGAGTAATTGTTCTTGTGCATTTTAGGCGCAGCGTGCAGTTTAAATTTCGATCAGACAATGCGTTTCTCAGGCGCGTCTTGTTACATTTCATTGCAGAGAACAGTTCTTTAAAAACATACGTGGAACCGAACATTGATATTATTGTAGCCGCCAGTTTGTGCAAACGAGGAAATCTATCCTGAGGGAAGTGTCTGTAGAATTCCAAAATATTTTTCTTGTTCTGAAATTTCTCTCTGTATTCTCTGTCGCACTGTAGGTCAATAATTTCTTGCTGCAGCTCAGGACGAATCCCTTAAATATTCGCTGAATATGGAGAGAACAGATCAAAATCACTGTCTAGTGCTCTCAGATCATGAAAGCGCTGATCAACTAAACTATGTGAATAACGTTCACAGTCTTTGTGAACATCTTGCATGGATGATAATTTAGGGAAATGAGCTAGGTTTCCTGTTTCCAGTTGACTCACCCAAAGTGTCAGTTTCATTTTAAAAGCTCGTATTCGATCTATCAAATGAGTAATTAGCAGATCTTTACCTTGTAGTAAAATGTTCAAAGCATTCAGATGGCTAGTTAAATCTGCTAAGAACGCGAGATCACATTCAAACGTGCACGCGCATTTCCCCTCCCTCCCCTCCCTCCCTACTCCGCGACCTTGCAGCTGCTCGCGAGCACGTGCCTGAGCAGACGCGAGTGCTCGCGCTCAAAACCGGCCAGTTGTGAAGCCCTGCTCTAGAGTCTAACCGAAATGTCAGGAGCGCAGGAGCGTCGTCGTGGGCGACGTCGTGCTGTCAACAAAGGTAGTCGGGTCGGTCGTGTGCCACCATAGCCCATTAACAACAATTTTCGCCGCAATGTGGTCGTACGTCCCACACTGATCTCTCCTTTTATTTCACACAGTGTTACTTGTCTCTTAGGAGTGACACCTCTAAGCAAACGCCGCTGCTCTTGGTCATTAAGTGAAGAACACCGGCCACTGCGTTGTCCGTAATGCCTGAAATTTGATATTGCCGACACACTCTTGACACTGTGTATCTCGGAATTTCGAAATCCCTAACGATTTTCGAAATGAAATGTCCCTTGCGTTTAACTCCAAATACCATTACGCGTTCAACGTCTGTTAATCACCCTCGTGCGGCCATAATCACGTCCTTATGAATCACCTGAGTATAAATGACAGCTACGCCATTGCACCACCATTTTAAACCGTGTGTTCACTATAGTACTGCCATCTATATATGCGGATATCGCTATCCCATGACTATCATCCCCGTGTAAAGTGAAAAGCATTTAATTTCTATCTGAGCCGATTTTCTTCTTTATTTAGCCTAATCGTACGACTGCAATCCGCATATGCCTATGTAAAGCGTAATCTCTTTCTCTTCCACTTTTGAAGTGTATTGCCACCAGCTACGTACTGTACCTGCTATTTTTACATGTTGTTGTTCTGGTCTTCAGTCCATCCGGCCGGTGTGGCCGTGCGGTTCTAGGCGCTTCAGTCTGGAACCGCGTGACCGCTACGGTCGCAGGTTCGAATCCTGCCTCGGGCATGGATGTGTGTGATGTCCTTAGGTTAGTTAGGTTTAAGTAGTTCTAAGTTCTAGGGGACTGTTGACATCAGAAGTTAAGTCCCATAGTGCTCAGAGCCATTTGAACCATTTCAGTCAGATGACTGGGTTGATGGAGCTCTCTTGTGCAAGCCCCTCTACGAGTAACTACTGCAGCCGACATATTTCCGAATTTGCTTCTTGTCTTCACCTCTTGATCTACCACTACGACTTTAACAGCCCGCACTTCCATCCAGTTCTAAATTGGTGACCCCTTGATGTCTCAAAATGTGTCCTATCAACCGATCTCTTCTTTTGATCAAGTCGTACCACAAATTTCTTGTCCCCTCAATTCTGTTCACTACTTCCACACTAGTTAAGTGATCGACGCATCTAAATTTCAGTATTCTTCTGGAACACCACATTTCGAAAGCTTCTACTTTCTTTTCATCAGAAGTGTTTATCGTCAATGTTTCACTTCCATACATGGCTACAATCCAGACAAATACCTTCAGAAATGACTTCCTAACACTTAAATCTATATTCGGTGTTAACAAATTTTCTTCAGAAACGCTTTTTTGCCATTGACAGTCTACGTTTTGCATCCTCTCTACTTTGGTCATCATCAGTTCTTTTGGTGCCCAAATAGCAAAACTCATCCACTACTTTAAGTGTCTCGTTTCCTAACCTGAGTCACTTAGCATCACCTGAGTTAATTCGGCTACATTCCATTATCCTTGTTTTGCGTTTGTTCATTTCCATCTTATATCCACCTTTCAAGACACTGTCCATTTTATATACTAGTTTTCATAAAAATAAGTAAAAGTAATGATAAAAACTGCAAATTTCTTCATTTAAAGCGGCTGCTCTAGATACGTAGATAAACAGTAGCGATGGTGATGCAGCTGGCATTGTAACTTTGCCGAGGTTGTTGATGGAGTAGCTCCTATGGTTTTCCTGGAGATCATCGTCTGTGACCTGATGATCAGCTTCAGATAAAGAGGTGGGTGGTACAAGATTATAGTACTGCAAGTGGAGGTAGAACATGGGGAGATTACCGATGCGAGGTTGCAGGTGAAGGAAGAGAACTTTAGTTGAGCATTCTGTACGTTGAGGTGATGTAAAAGGATTTGGCTGTTTTCATACCGAGGAGTGAGTGCATTAGAATAATACATTCTGTGCAGTTTGGGATGGTAATTATCTTAAAGATGGGTATTTACGACGAAGAAAATGATATCTGGATGTGTTTTATTGCAGCAAATCATAATGACTCAACATCAAAGACTTAAATGTAGCGAAGAAAGTTTGTGCGTATTCTACTGTCTATCGGCAATTTCGTTGTTCTATTGTTTAAAAAAAGGAAAAAAACGATGTACAGTCGATTCGTGTTATTCTCCCTCATAGAGCATTTACTGGAGAATGTTCTGTATATTTTGTTAGCGTAATTTTATAATGAAGCAACACTGAGATGCTTAAAATGCATTATGTTTTATGTAGTAGAGAGAATTTTAGTGCCGTACTCTACTGATCAAAAATCTTGTACTTATTTTTCAGCGTCTTAAATTAGTTCTAGGTGGTCGGTTTTGTGACGCAATGATCGCGCACAGTAAGTCCTCTATCGTTTCCGCATTACAAAGTATATCATTCGAGCCTGCAGTTTTTAATTTTAATGAAGCCCGTCCATTATTACTATTTTCATTATAAAGCTGAGTTTTTGCATTAACCGTAACAACAACACGGTCTCGCGTCACCAAGCTTACCGTTTTCCATCTACGATCTCCAGCTATGACACTCCCAACGTTCCGAGTAGAAAAAGTATCTTATGGCACTAAAGATAAACTTGCGCCACGCGATTGTGTTTACCAGCAAAAAGTTTCTTGTCGGCTAGTTACGTGTCTCTCCTTCGTCAGAATTTTAACTTACCAATTTTTAGCATTTAAAAAAAGTAACCTCAGTTACAAGGGGGATACATTACAGTATCCAAGGGGCGCTGTGATCTCACGCAGTATAGCCATGTCTGTGGGGTTACCTGCGTGGTAGACAAAAGCAGCGCACCCACAACGTAGGTCAAGTCAGGTGCACGGAGGACACCGGCTCTGCCAGGGGGCAACATCATGACCGCACTACTTTACACTGCTTTACAACGCTCCCCAGTCTGGGGTCCGCACAGCCTAACGACAGCGAGATGTTCCGGGTGATCAAATAACAGATGCAACATTACCGATTTTATATATCACTGATTTTTTGTATGATATAATATACAATCCCGCTACAATCTGTCTGATGAAGTATATATACCAGTTCAAGTGATAATAGTTGCTGGGAGTGTCAACAACATGTATTTCAACACCAAGAGAAGAGATTCGCTGTCCTGCTGTATTGTTGTTGTTGTTGTTGTGGTCTTCAGTCCTGAGACTGGTTTGATGCAGCTCTCCATGCTACTCTATCCTGTGCAAGCTTCTTCATCTCCCAGTACCTACTGCAACCTACATCCTTCTGAATCTGCTTAGTGTATGCATCTCTTGGTCTCCCCCTACGATTTTTACCCTCCACGCTGCCCTCCAGTACTAAATTGGTGATCCCTTGATGCCTCAGAACATGTCCTACCAACCGATCCCTTCTTCTGGTCAAGTTGTGCCACAAACTCCTCTTCTCCCAATCCTATTCAGTACCTCCTCATTAGTTATGTGATCTACCCATCTAATCTTCAGCATTCTTCTGTAGCACCACATTTCGAAAGCTTCTATTCTCTTCTTGTCCAAACTATTTATCGTCCATGTTTCACTTCCATACATGGCTACACTCCATACAAATACTTTCAGAAACGACTTCCTGACACTTAAATCTATATTCGATGTTAACAAATTTCTCTTCTTCAGAAACGCTTTCCCTGTCATTGCCAGTCTACATTTTATATCCTCTCTACTTCGACCATCATCAGTTATTTTGCTCCCCAAATAGCAAAACTCCTTTACTACTTTAAGTGTCTCATTTCCTAATCTAATACCCTCAACATCACCCGATTTAATTTGACTACATTCCATTATCCTCGTTTTGCTTTTGTTGATGTTCATCTTATATCCTCCTTTCAAGACACTGTCCATTCCGTTCAACTGCTATTCCAAGTCCTTTGCTATCTCTGACAGAATTACAATGTCATCGGCGAACCTCAAAGTTTTTATTTCTTCTCCATAGATTTTAATACCTACTCCGAATTTTTCTTTTGTTTCCTTCACTGCTTGCTCAGTATACAGATTGAATAACATCGGGGAGTGACTACAACCCTGTCTCACTCCCTTCCCAACCACTGCTTCCCTTTCATGTCCCTCGACTCTTATAACTGCCATCTGGTTTCTGTACAAATTGTAAATAGCCTTTCGCTCCCTGTATTTTACCCCTGCCACCTTTAGAATTTGAAAGAGAGTATTCCAGTCAACATTGTCAAAAGCTTTCTCTAAGTCTACAAATGCTAGAAACGTAGGTTTGCCTTTCCTTAATCTTTCTTCTAAGATAAGCGCGTAAGGTCAGTATTGCCTCACGTGTTCCAGTATTTCTACGGAATCCAATCTGATCTTCCCCGAGGTCGGCTTCTACTAGTTTTTCCATTCGTCTGTAAAGAATTCGTGTTAGTATTTTGCAGCTGTGGCTTATTAAACTGATTGTTCGGTAATTCTCACATCTGTCAACACCTGCTTTCTTTGGGATTGGAATTATTATATTCTTCTTGAAGTCTGAGGGTATTTCGCCTGTTTCATACATCTTGCTCACCAGATGGTAGAGTTTTGTCAGGACTGGCTCTCCCAAGGCCGTAAGTAGTTCCAATGGAATGTTGTCTACTCCGGGTCCTTGTTTTGACTCAGGTCTTTCAGTGCTCTGTCAAACTCTTCACGCAGTGTCGTATCTCCCATTTCATCTGCATCTACATCCTCTTCCATTTCCATAATATTGTCCTCAAGTACATCGCCCTTGTATAGACCCTCTATATACTCCTTCCACCTTTCTGGTTTCCCTTCTTTGCTTAGAACTGGGTTTCCCTCTGAGCTCTTGATGTTCATACAAGTGGTTCTCTTATCTCCAAAGGTCTCTTTAATTTTCCTGTAGGCAGTATCTATCTTACCCCTAGTGAGATAAGCCTCTACATCCTTACATTTGTCCTCTAGCCATCCCTGCTTAGCCATTTTGCACTTCCTGTCGATCTCATTTTTGAGACGTTTGTATTCCTTTTTGCCTGCTTCATTTACTGCATTTTTATATTTTCTCCTTTCATCAATTAAATTCAATATTTCTGCTGTATTATTTCATCCAAAAGTTAGAACATCGGCCGCTGAGACGAGCTGTAAGTTGAAATTCACTTACAGTGCCACTAAGCGTATCAGATCCTATACACTGGGTTGACAAAACTCATGGGACACCTCCTAACATCTCGTTTTGCTCGGCGTAGAGCAACAACTCGACGTCGCATGGGCTGAAGTCGTTGGAAGCCCGTGCGGGAATGCATGCTGCCTCTGTAGGCGTCGATAACTGCGTAGTTGTTGCTGGTACAGGAGTTTGTGAGCGAGCCGATCCCTCCATTATGTCGCATAAATGTTCTACGCGATTCATGTAGCTCGATCTGGGTGGCCAAATCATTCACTCGAATTGTTCAGAATGTTCTTCAAACCAATCGCGAATAACTGTTAGCCGGTGACATGCCGCACTGTTACACATAAAAACTCCTTCGTTGTTTGGGAAGTCCACGACACGCTGCATATGGTGTCCAAGTACCCGAATACGAGGTGCATTCAAGTTCTAAGGCCTCCGATTTTTGTTCTCCGGACTGGAAAGAGATAGAAACATGCGTATTGTTTTAAAATGAGGCCGCGTTCATTGTCAATACGTCCAAGGGATGGCAGCACCGTACGGCAGATGGAATTTTACCGCCAGCGGCGAGACTGAGAGCTGTTTTAAATACTTAAAATGACGACTTTTTCCTTACTTGAACAGCGTGCAATCATTCGTTTTCTGAATTTGCGTGGTGTGAAACCACTTGAAATTCATCGACAGTTGAAGGAGACATGTGGTGATGGAGTTATGGATGTGTCGAACGTGCGTTCGTGGGTGCGACAGTTTAATGAAGGCAGAACATCGTGTGACAACAAACCGAAACAACCTCGGGCTCGCACAAGCCAGTCTGACGACACGATCGAGAAAGTGGAGAGAATTGTTTTGGGGGATCGCCGAATGACTGTTGAACAGATCGCCTCCAGAGTTGGCATTTCTGTGGGTTCTGTGCACACAATCCTGCATGAAGACCTGAAAATGCGAAAAGTGTCATCCAGGTGGGTGCCACGAATGCTGACGGACGACCACACGGCTGCCCGTGTGGCATGTTGCCGAGCAATGTTGACGCACAACGACAGCACGAATGGGACTTTCTTTTCGTCGGTTGTGACAATGGATGAGACGTGGATACCATTTTTCAATCCAGAAACAAAGCGCCAGTCAGCTCAATGGAAGCACACAGATTCACCGCCACCAAAAAAATTTCGGGTAACCGCCAGTTCTGAAAAAATGATGGTGTCCATGTTCTGGGACAGCGAGGGCGTAATCCTTACCCATTGCGTTCCAAAGGACACTACTGTAACAGGTGCATCCAACGAAAATGTTTTGAAGTACAAATTCCTTCCTGCACTGCAACAAAAACGTCCGGGAAGGGCTGCGCGTGTGCTGTTTCACCAAGACAACGCACCCGCACATCGAGCTAACGTTACGCAACAGTTTCTTCGTGATAACAACTTTGAAGTGATTCCTCATGCTTCCTACTCACCTGACCTGGCTCGTAGTGACTTTTGGCTTTTCCAACAATGAAAGACACTCTCCGTGGCCGCACATTCACCAGCCGTGCTGCTATTGCCTCAGCGATTTTGCAGTGTCAAAACAGACAGCCTTCGCCGCTGCCATGGAATCATGGCGTCAGCGTTGTGAAAAATGTGTACGTCTGCAGGGCGATTACGACGAGAAGTAACGCCAGTTTCATCGATTTCGGGTGAGTAGTTAATTAGAAAAAAAATCGGAGGCCTTAGAACTTGAATGCACCTCGTATAACCATTTGCAGTCAATGATCAGTTTAGTTGAACGAGAAGACCCAGTCCATTGCAAGTAAACGCAGACACCACTATTATGGAGCCACGACCAGCCTGCACATGCTTGTGCACATCTTGGGTTCATTGTTTCGTGGCGCCTGCGGCCTACCATCAGCGCTTGCCAACTGAAATCAGAGCTCATCCGACCAGGCCACAGTTTCCAGTCGCCCATGGTCCAACCGATATGTTCGCAAGCCCAAGAGAGGCGACATCGCGGTCTTAGCAAAGGCACTCGCGTCGATCATAGCCCATTAACGCCAAAATTCGCCGCATTGTCTTAGCGGATACGTTTGTCGTACGTCCCACATTGATTACTTCGCTTATTTCAAGCACTGTTGCTTGTCTTTTAGTACTGACTTCTCTATCCAAATGCCCGCCGCTCTCTGTCGTTAAGTGGAGGCCGTCAGCCGCTGCGTAGCCTCTGGTGGCTGCCTGAAATTTGGTATTATCGACACATCTTGACATTGCAGATCTCGGAATACTGTTTTCCACAAAGATTTCTGAAATGGATTGTCCCATGCTTCTAGCTCCAACTACTATTCCCCAATAATCCCCGTCGTTCGGTGATAATTAGGTCTAAATGTAAACGTCGTGTGACTAGGGCCTCCCGTTGGGTAGACCGTTCGCCGTGTGCAGGTCTTTCGATTCGACGCCATTTCGGCGACTTGCGCGTCGATGGGGATGAAATAATGTTGATTAGGACAACACAACACACAGTCCCTGAGCGGAGAAAATGTCCGACCCAGCCGGGAATCGAACCCGGGCCCTTAGGATTGACATTCTGTCCCGCTGACCACTCAGCTAACAGGGGCGGACTAATTACGTCTGAAACCTTTTCACATGAGTTACTTGAGTACAAATGACAGCTTCGCAGAAGTACTGCCCTTTTATACCTTGTGCACATGATAATAGCGCCGTCTGTACGTGTGCATATCGCTATCCCGTGACTTGGGCCATCTCAAGGTAGTTAACTGTAGTGCAGGCAAAGACTGTGCCCTAACATCTGAGATTTCTGTTATACAAGTCATCCGAAGAACTCAATTCAGAAGCTTATACAGGGTGTTACAAAAAGGTACGACCAAAGTTTCCAGAAACATTCCTCACATACAAATTAAGAAAAGATGTTATGTGGACATGCGTACGGAAACGCTTACTTTCCATGTTAGAGCTCATTCTATTACGTCTCTTCAAATCACATTAATCATAGAATGGATACACACACAGCAACAGAACGCACCAGCGTGACTTCAAACACTTTCTGACAGGAAATGTTCAAAATGTCCTCCGTTAGCGAGGATACATGCATCCACCCTCCGTCGCATAGAATCCCTAATGCGCTGATGCAGCCCTGGAGAATGGCGTATTGTATCACAGCCGTCCACAATACGAGCACGAAGAGTCTCTACATTTGGTACCGGGGTTGCGTAGACAAGAGCTTTCAAATGCCCCCATAAATGAAAGTCAAGAGGGTTGAGGGCAGGAGAGCGTGGATGCCATGGAATTGGTCCGCCTCTACCAATCCGTCGATCACCGAATCTGTTGTTGAGAAGCGTACGAACACTTCGACTGAAATGTGCAGGAGCTCCATCGTGAATGAAACACATGTTGTGTCGTACTTGTGAAGGCACATGCTCTAACAGCACAGGTAGAGTATCCCATATGAAATCATGATAACGTGCTCCATTGAGCGTAAGTCGAAGAACATGGGGCCCAATCAAGACATCACCAACAATGCCTGCCCAAAAGTTCACAGAAAATCTGTGTTGATGACGTGATTGCACAATTGCGTGCGGATTCTCGTCAGCCCACACATGTTGATCGTGAAAATTTACAATTTGATCACATTGGAATGAAGCCTCATCCGTAAAGAGAACATTTGCACTGAAATGAGGATTGACACATTGTTGGATGAACCATTCGCAGAAGTGTACCCGTTTGTGCCAATCAGCTGCTGATAGTGCCTGCACACGCTGTACATGGTACGGAAACAACTGGTTCTCCCGTAGCACTCTCCATACAGTGACGTGGTCAACGTTACCTTGTACAGCAGCAACTTGTCTGACGCTAACATCATTAGGGTTATCGTCAACTGCACGAAGAATTGCCTCGTCCATTGCCGGTGTCCTCGTCGTTCTAGGCCTTCCCCAGTCGGGAGTCATAGGCTGGAATGTTCCGTGCTCCCTAAGACGCCGATCAATTGCTTCGAACGTCTTCCTGTCGGGACACCTTCGTTCTGGAAATCTGTCTCGATACAAACGTACCGTGCCACGGCTATTGCCCCGTGCTAATCCATACATCAAATGGGCATCTGCCAACTCCGAATTTGTAAACATTGCACTGACTGCAAAACCACGTTCGTGATGAACACTAACCTGTTGATGCTACGTACTGATGTGCTTGATGCTAGTACTGTAGAGCAATGAGTCGCATGTCAACACAAGCACCGAAGTCAACATTACCTTCCTTCAATTGGGCCAACTGGCGGTGAGTCGAGGAAGTACATACATACTGACGAAACTAAAATGAGCTCTAACACGGAAATTAAGCGTTTCCGGACACATGTTCACATAACATCTTTTCTTTATTTGTGTGTGAGGAATGTTTCCTGAAAGTCTGGCCATACCTTTTTGTAACACCCTGTAAACAACGATAGATTTGAGTGTATATCCTCAGGTTACGAATCCACTCCGTTTAAATAGAGTAATAAAATTCTACGCCAACGGCCGAAGTTAAGCACTGTGGGGCTAGGCTAGCTTTGGATGGTTGACCATCCGGACTGCCTAGCGCTGTTGGCGAGCGGGATGCACGCAGCCCTTGTAAGGCAAACTGAGGAGCCAGTTTATTGAGAAGTAGCGGCTCCGGTCTCGGAAACTGACATACGGCCGGGAGAGCGGTGTGCTGACCACATGCCTCTCCATACCCGCATCCAGTGACGCCTATGGTCTGAGGATGACATGGCGGCCGGTTGGTACCATTGGGCCTTCATGGCCTGTTCGGGAGTAGTTTGCTTTAATTTTTTAGTAATAAAATGTTATAAGCGTACGCTTCCAGAGCTATTGTCACACACAGTAAAATTGTTCTGGGTGTAGTACGGCGTTATCAATGTGTAAAACTTCCGACGTTTCGGTCACTATTCCAAATGGCTTTCTTCACGGTGTTTCTACTTACTGGCAATTAGTAAAAATACCCTGAGGAAGAACATCTGCAATAATCGCCGAAATGTCAGCTGCTTTACATATTGACATTGCGGCCACACACCCAGAACAATTTTATTGGACTAAAATTGTGTTAGTTGAAAGACGAATTTACCGAAAATTTTAAGTTTCAGAATTTTTAACCGTAATGAAGAGTATCATGACACGCCTCTACAGGAATCAAAGCAATCTATGTGCAAGAATTCGTGCATTGCCCACGTTTGTCTTCACCTTATCAAAAAAGCTAATGGGTGATTTATCGACTCATTGATAGCCTCCAACCTCACAAAACTTTGAAGAATATTCCTTGAATGTTTTGAGATATCAAGACGAACGTTAGGACGAAGATGAGGTGAAGACTTTCTTTGTTTCCGGAATCTATCCAAGAAAATCTGTCCAATAAAGACATAGGATCAGTTTGCCGGCCGAAGTGGCCGAGCGGTTAAAGGCGCTGCAGTCTGGAACCGCAAGACCGCTACGGTCGCAGGTTCGAATCCTGCCTCGGGCATGGATGTTTGTGATGTCCTTAGGTTGGTTAGGTTTAACTAGTTCTAAGTTCTAGGGGACTAATGACCTCAGCAGTTGAGTCCCATAGTGCTCAGAGCCATAGGATCAGTTTCAGGAGATTACCTCCTGATGTGTGATTCATTTCGAAGTGTCCTGTTGCTGTCCAAAATGCTATTCATTCCCGTGGGTTCCACTGTAATGTCTTAATGTACACTCCTGGAAATTGAAATAAGAACACCGTGAATTCATTGTCCCAGGAAGGGGAAACTTTATTGACACATTCCTGGGGTCAGATACATCACATGATCACACTGACAGAACCACAGGCACATAGACACAGGCAACAGAGCATGCACAATGTCGGCACTAGTACAGTGTATATCCACCTTTCGCAGCAATGCAGGCTGCTATTCTCCCATGGAGACGATCGTAGAGATGCTGGATGTAGTCCTGTGGAACGGCTTGCCATGCCGTTTCCCCCTGGCGCCTCAGTTGGACCAGCGTTCGTGCTGGACGTGCAGACCGCTTGAGACGACGCTTCATCCAGTCCCAAACATGCTCAATGGGGGACAGATCCGGAGATCTTGCTGGCCAGGGTAGTTGACTTACACCTTCTAGAGCACGTTGGGTGGCACGGGATACATGCGGACGTGCATTGTCCTGTTGGAACAGCAAGTTCCCTTGCCGGTCTAGGAATGGTAGAACGATGCGTTCGATGACGGTTTGGATGTACCGTGCACTATTCAGTGTCCCCTCGACGATCACCAGTGGTGTACGGCCAGTGTAGGAGATCGCTCCCCACACCATGATGCCGGGTGTTGGCCCTGTGTGCCTCGGTCGTATGCAGTCCTGATTGTGGCGCTCACCTGCACGGCGCCAAACACGCATACGACCATCATTGGCACCAAGGCAGAAGCGACTCTCATCGCTGAAGACGACACGTCTCCATTCGTCCCTCCATTCACGCCTGTCGCGACACCACTGGAGGCGGGCTGCACGATGTTGGGGCGTTAGCGGAAGACGGCCTAACGGTGTGCGGGACCGTAGCCCAGCTTCATGGAGACGGTTGCGAATGGTCCTCGCCGATACCCCAGGAGCAACAGTGTCCCTAATTTGCTGGGAAGTGGCGGTGCGGTCCCCTACGGCACTGCGTAGGATCCTACGGTCTTGGCGTGCCTCCGTGCGTCGCTGCGGTCCGGTCCCAGGTCGACGGGCACGTGCACCTTCCGCCGACCACTGGCGACAACATCGATGTACTGTGGAGACCTCACGCCCCACGTGTTGAGCAATTCGGCGGTACGTCCACCCGGCCTCCCGCATGCCCACTATACGCCCTCGCTCAAAGTCCGTCAACTGCACATACGGTTCACGTCCACGCTGTCGCGGCATGCTACCAGTGTTAAAGACTGCGATGGAGCTCCGTATGCCACGGCAAACTGGCTGACACTGACGGCGGCGGTGCACAAATGCTGCGCAGCTAGCGCCATTCGACGGCCAACACCGCGGTTCCTGGTGTGTCCGCTGTGCCGTGCGTGTGATCATTGCTTCTAAAGCCCTCTCGCAGTGTCCGGAGCAAGTATGGTGGGTCTGACACACCGGTGTCAATGTGTTCTTTTTTCCATTTCCAGGAGTGTATGTGCACCAGTGTAAGTGTTCTATCAGAATTTTTTTGTTACATTATACTACGTCCGGTCTCGGAAACTGACAACGGCCAGGGTAGTGGTGTGCTGACAACATGCTCATCCAAGTACGTATTCAGCGACGCCTGTGGGATAGGGATGACACGGTTGTCAAATGCTTCAAATGGCTCTGAGCACTATGGGACTTAACATCTGTGGTCATCAGTCCTCTAGAACTTAGAACTACTTAAACCTAACTAACCTAAGGACATCACACACATCCATGCCCGAGGCAGGATTCGAACCTGCGACCGCAGCAGTCCCGCGGTTGCGGACTGCAGCGGCTAGAACCGCTCGGCCACCGCCACCGGCGGTGACGGTTGTCGGCCGGTACGGTTTGATCTTCAAGGCTTCTTCCGACGGAGTTTAGCTTTACATTATAGAGTGAACTGCTTAATTTTATTTTAAATGCTCTTCTGTGTCTTGCATATTCTTAAAACAGCGCATGAAAGCATCGGTGTTTGTACTTGAAGATGCTTTATTTAAAGGATATTGACATCTATCTTAGTGGTGTCGATAATAGTAAGTATACAACATCTTACGAATGTTAACGACATATTAATAAAACTATGACTGTGAAGGGTATGCATCTCTTCACTAGGAAGTCCAGAAACAAAGTCTTCCTCGTCGTTAAAACGAAAGTATGAAAGGAAAAGAGGCCTATAATAAGTTTGATGTAGTGCTCGACGCAGCATGTGTGGAAAACTTGGAGCCATTTGTTACTGATATTAAATGTGGGGCGAGATACAAATTACCTCAGCAGTCCATTCTGCACAGCTGCGCGCAACCACGGAGGCCCTTCTTTCTGCGAGTTGCGGTCGCCTTCGGCTTCGCCGGAAGCGTCTGCGGCATACGGTTCATTATTTACTCCCTCAAGCCACATGCGCGTCATGACACATGTCTGAGCGTGTCGTCGAAACGTTCCTACCTACTGACGGACGCTGCTGATAATCTAGAGCAGTCCATGAGACATCCATTTCGAACAGTGCCAGTAGATTTGGTCTACTGAGATATAGATGACTGAGACGAATACCACAGACAGCCGTTCCTGTCATAGAGAGCAATGCCCCGATCGTTTACCAGTAGTGGACCACAAGCCCTCTGTAACGAGTCGCTAGCGGTCTCTGTTACTGATTGCTTCTTCCGCCTTTTATTACGCATACTTCGGAGACGCCACTCGCCTTCTCTTTTTCCATCCACTGTTGTTGTCTGCCCTCTGCTGATCTCTCTCCTCCAAGTACTCAAAACTTTTACAATTAGACGTTGCGTTCGACTACCTTGCTGGCGCCATGCTCTCCAGATCTCAGTGACAAAAGCTGGTTTTCTTTGTGGTTACTTTCCACGGTAGGAAACTTCAGAAATACTAAAATTTCTGTAAAACTTTCAAAACTTGTCAGTGTGGCAAAACTCACTCTATATACAGACACGGCCGAAAGCTCTATAGGAACCCTTATACTACACTTGATATATGGTTTTCGTCCGTGTAATACTACTGTTATCGACTCTGTAACTCTTGCTGTCGATACATATATGACTCTTGTTTCATTCGCCACTAGAGTCTGGACGAGTTCGTTAGAGTTTCTGGGATTACAACGATATGCCAAACAGAAGCTACGAAATGCACCTTTCCCGATCGTAGTCATAGTTATTACCGACGGAGTTACGCAGGTATCCTGGAGGTCTGACAGTAAGCCTCAATTTTCCAGTATCTATTATCTTTTTTCTGGATAAGGCAGAATCTCCCGTCGATCTATTTAATTGGCAGATGGTGTACAGTGAATAGGAAACCCAAAGCGGAATGTGATACTCTTCGTATATCCATAATTGATATGGACGATTTGGGACGTCATCTAGTATAATATACAGGGTGATTCAAAAAGAATACCACAACTTTAAAAATGTGTATTTAATGAAAGAAACATAATATAACCTTCTGTTATACATCATTACAAAGAGTATTTAAAAAAGTTTTTTTTTCACTCAAAAACAAGTTCAGAGATGTTCAATATGGCCCCCTCCAGACACACGAGCAATATCAACTCGTTCCACACTCTCTGTAGCGTATCAGGCGTAACAGTTTGGATAGCTGCTGTTATTTCTCGTTTCAAATCGTCAATGGTGGCTGGAAGAGGTGGCCGAAACACCATATCCTTAACATACCCCCATAAGAAAAAATCGCAGGGGGTATGATCAGGGCTTCTTGGAGGCCAGTGACGAAGTGCTCTGTCACGGGCTGCCTGGCGGCCGATCCATCGCCTCGGGTAGTTGACGTTCAGGTTTCATAACTAACCTTTTTCGTAGGACTCTCCATACAGTTGATTGTGGAATTTGCAGCTCTCTGCTAGCTCTGCGAGTCGATTTTCCTGGGCTGCGAACAAATGTTTGCTGGATGCGTGCTACATTTTCATCACTCGTTCTCGGCCGTCCAGAACTTTTCCCTTTGCACAAACACCCATTCTCTATAAACTGTTTATACCAACGTTTAATACACCACCTATCAGGAGGTTTAACACCATACTTCGTTCGAAATGCACGCTGAACAACTGTCGTCGATTCACTTCTGCCGTACTCAATAACACAAAAAGCTTTCTGTTGAGCGGTCGCCATCTTAGCATCAACTGACGCTGACGCCTAGTCAACAGTGCCTCAAGGAACAAATGTACAACTAAATGAAACTTTATAGTTCCCTTAATTCGCCGACAGATAGTGCTTAGCTCTGCCTTTTGTCGTTGCAGAGTTTTAAATTCCTAAAGTTGTGGTATTCTTTTTGAATCACCCTGTATGTTAAAAAGTGACGAAATTCCTCCAGCTGTATTAAGGTGTTGGTTTTATTGGCGACTAGTTTCGATGTTGTTACATCATCATCTTCAGGCCCATACTTGTTGACAGCAACCGTATGTGTCTAAACACTAGTATTAAGTGATAATGGACTGTTTCTGTGAGAATGGACTGTTTAATGGCTGAAGTGCTGGTCAAAACTAGGAGGCTTTTCCGTGACTATGTCATAACTCGTAAAACCTTACTGTTGGATTTTCCGTTCGACTGCCTCACTTGTACCATGCTCTTCAGATATCAGCCAGAAAAGCTGACGTTTGCTGGGCGATTTCTATTTGCTTCCCACGGGAGGGTACTGGAGAAGTATCACAATTTCTATTAAACGTTCAGGGTTTATCAGCTAGGCGGAACAGACTACATGTGCGGACACGATCGAGATCTCGATGTAAACCCTTTTACTACGACGGTACATGGTCTTCGCTCATGTAAGAATATCGTTCTTGAATCTGAAACTCCTTCTGTCACTACCCATTTGAGTGTTGTTTCGTTCACCACTAGGGACTGGACTGTATCGTGAGATTTCCTGGAATTACAACGGTGTGGTGAACAGAGTCTGGAGAATGGAGCTTCCATATCGAAATCATTGTTCTTAGCGACTGAAACATTCAGGTAGCCCGGTGGTATGACTGAAAGCCTCACTCTGCCAGTACCTCTGGTCTAGTTTCTGGATAAGGAAAAGTTCCTCACGAGCTTTGGAATGTATTTGACAAACAAATGGAGTACAATCAATAGAAAACTCAAAACTAAATGGGAAAATAAACTGTTGTATGGTTGAGGCACTGGTCAAAACAATGAAAAATATTTTTAAAACGTAAACTCGAAGGTAAGGAAAACTGTGAACATTTGTTGCTATCAGAGTCATATGGTTAATCGGCGTCTAGAAGGGAATTTCTTTAATACCTTGCTTTTTCGACATGAGTAGCAGACCTTGGTTAAAGCTCTAATAAATAATACCGTCGTAGTGACAACCGAGTGTAGATATTGTGACGAACCCACTGGTGTTATAGTGCAAATATTTAGATAGAGGGAAACAACACATCTTCTGAAGAACTCAGTAACCCTATATACTTTTCCACGCGCTGGGTTATTGTTCTTTGACCGTGTTAAGCTCCTAAGATGTTTAGAAATTCATTATTACTTGTCAGAATTTTTCTAGCAGCTTATGAACTCTCGCCATGATCGTGAAAATCGAAATGCTTCGCTCATATAAAATGTAACAGTTGTGATACTAATGTAACACTTCTGTCACTAAATGTAACTGGGTTTTCTCTTTTGATGCTGTCAATTGTCAGGATGAGTATTCTAAAACATTCTGTCAGGGTGAAAATATTAAATAAATTAACTTTTCTCTCTTAACAACATGTGGGCAGGGTGGGTTCTTCCTTGGCTCGGGTATGAGGCAGAATGAAACAGCATTTTTACATAATATAACTTTTGTTGAAGATTTGCACAACTGTATCTTACGGAATGTTCTGGTTCGGAGAGCGGAAGCTGTGTCGTTTGCGAAGTCTTCTGCTGCGGCAGCGGCGGCGGCGGCGGCGTCTGATTACGCGTAGCGGTGTGTATCTCGTGTCGCCGTCTCGCCCAGTTGACTGGAGACGCGCAGCGCGAGGTGGCCGGTTTAATTATTGCGAGCGAAGTCGTGCATCGGATGATACGTTGGGTGTGGCGTCCCAGTGTTTCTCTTCTCTAAGCGGCCGCGTGTGTTGTGCGTCGACCAACGGAGCGGCGCGGTGGGGCAAGGCCAGTGTCCCGGACTCGAACCACGGACTCCCGCTTGCCAGTCTTCGGCTGTCAGGTCTTCAACCCAGCTCACAGGTGACTGCTGAGGTGAGGCCGTCTCCTTCCCGTCCTCACGAGTCACCCGGGTACGTAAAAATCAGACTTCAAATACCTTTTAACTTCTGTCTTCTGGCGCCGCGGCTGCTGCTTGCTATTCCGTTACAGCGGCGGACTTGGTGCGTCTGTGTATGATGTAGACTCTTCTTGCATGACGGTCTTCAGCACCGAAACTGACTGAAAACTACTGCTACTTCTTCGTCTTCTTCGTCTTCGTCTCCGTCTCCGTCTCCGTCTCCCTCCGTCTTCATCTGTCTCGTCTCGCGTATTTATTCACTTCAATTTACTGGAGGTGAACGACTTTACGGTCATTGCCTCTTCTCTCACATTTAGAAGCTCCTCGAAGAATCTTCTTAACGTCGGTCATTGGCTCTTGGAATGTAGGCGAGGACCTTTGATCCCATGTGACGACTGAGAAACACGTGAGCCAGTCATTGCCTCTTCTGTCACGTTGAAAAGCTTCTCGAAGAATCTTCTTAACGTCAGTCATTGGCTCTTGGGATGTAGGCGAGGGCCTTTGCTCACATACGACAACTGAGAAACACGTGAGCCGGTCGGGCGATGCCCTGACGGCTGAATCGACAGCGCCCGCTTATGTGGAACTTGCTGACTTCACGGTCATTGTCTCTTCTGTTCTGCTGTTCTGCCCGCTGTTTGCGAGTATGTAACTCTCTAAACTAAACCAAGTTTTTCATTTATATTCTAATTTCTAGTTCACTTTGATTTCACTAATTTATTTACTTAATTACCACTCAACATTCCTCCACCCTTCGGAGAAATTCGCCCTCGAATTTACCACTCAACATTCCTCCACTCTTCACACGGCAAAAGCACTAACATAATGTACAGGATGGCGGGTATGGGCAGGCGGTGGGCGTTGTGGAATAATAGGGTAATTTTTAGAGAAAGGCCATTTATTGGCTAAAGCATGATGAAAAGGGGCTACATAGGCCTAGGGAGGTGAGGGTGAGCCAGAGCTTACAATTTGGCGAACATTGTTTGCGAAGCTACCGAAAGTGGTTGTCTGCCAAAACTAAGTCCACAGTGCCGTAGCACCGGGAGAAGCGGGAGATGTTCAATGCTACAGGGAGCGCATCCGACACGCGGGTGAGACAGAATACAAGAGAGAGGGCCCGGCGACGGGCGGCCGGGTATATTCGACGCACCACGCGGCTTCCTCCACCCTGATTGGTCAGGACCGAGCAAACCATGCGGGCGGCACGGAACTTTCCAGAGCGTTGCCTGCTAAGCGACACCTGGGACGGCGTTACCTCTTCAGCACATGAGAGAGGCGCGTGAACAAGGTGCCCTTTCTCGGTGCTGACTTCCTGTTACTAGACCGTGGGACGAAAGAATTTACAGGCAGCTAACACTGCCGGCCGTGGCTTGGCCGCAATGGAAAAATGAAGTTATGGTTTGGGTGCTCATATAATAAAGTAAAATCCCTTATTGTCTGGCTCATCCTTTACATTCCTCCCCCTTCCGTGGGAGCGGAGAACGTACGTGAATTCGCTCAATGTAATTATTATTTGAATGTAAACAAATTTATCTTGCAAAAGAAAGTGATCATCACTTGATTAACAATGGCCCTCACGGAAGACGGCAGGGGTCCTAATCTACAGGAGGGTATAGAGACTCTAAAGACCTCCTAAGGGTCGCAAGGGGACTTACACATGTCAAAAATATTGTGTGTATACAAGAATCATCATAAAACATCAAAACATAGTAAAACATCTGAACATCATAAAATATCATAGAATATCAAAACAAAATTAGGACACAACATAGCAGTGTGAATTAAATAAATATGTCAAGTGTTCTTGTTGCTAAGTTGAAGTAAAAATGTCTTTTTTTTTCTTTTGTTGAAAATATAAACATATCACCACTGATGATTCAGGGCGAGGGCGACAGACGCGAGGCGGCGTGGTGTGCTGTCCTCAGCGGGCAGCGCGCAGGCTGCCGGCGGGTAGGGGGCGTGGCCGTGGCCAGGTCCGTGCACTGGAACTCTGCGCAGGGGGGGTATGAGGGGAGGTCCACACGTTTCAAAACACAGTGGAAAAGGGAGTTATCCCTAAGGGAACACTTTACTACACTACACTAGTTTTTCCACATTAATTGATATTAGAATTGCACTCTTAAAACTAAGGGAGGGCACATGCCTGATAGGTTCTTGTTTTCTCTTTATTGTTGAGTTTAGTTCGTGGCTGTTTGCCATTCATTTAAGTGTGCCAACAGGCGAGGGTAAGAAATTTGTCCTTTTTCATGATCTAGCAAGTCATCAATTGACGATAGGACGTGATCATTTGATTTCTTAGATAAAGCAGGGAATCACGAAAATGCTCCCAGGTATAAAAAACAAAAGTGGCGCGAATACTAAGTGAGTAAGCCGTAGTGGCATGAAACGTCATTAATGGCGTTCCGACAGGAACCGTTTGCTAAAGATCTGCGCGGAGGCTACGTCAGAGTGGCAGCTGACTGCAAGGCCGAATCTCGCGCTAAGTCAGAAAGGCGCGCGGCAGATAATTTCCAAGGCCAGCGCGGCGTCAGGGCTGCACGCGGCAGCTGAGAAGCGAAGCCGAGGCGGCTACGTGCGCACGCAGTGCGCACGTGCGCGGCGCAGGAAGCATGCGTCAGATGTAAGAGCGAGAGAGAGCGATGAAGCCTACCGACGCTGTTCACTGCGCTGTCTGTCTTTTACGCTCTCTCCATATGTTCTTGGGCTCCTGCGCCATATGAGCGTATTTATGCGCTTCAAAGTGACGAACATTAATGTCACAAAAAGGGTATAGCATTACTGAATAAAGGGGAATAGATATGCGTAATCGATAGGGTTTATTCATCGATGACCAACAAAACAGAAGTGGGATTACGCGTGTCATCACGCCAGACGCGTTGTTACAGTAGGTTCTGTTTAAAATTACATTATGCCATAGTAAATTACTTCATAAGTGACAGATACGTCACAACCCCGTAACATAGGTCCTATGAAATCCATTTTAGCCCAAACATAATTGTTACAAAAACATGAAAATATAAAAGTAAGGTACACAAGTATCATATTAAATTGTTGTATATACCATATCAGTGACAAACAAAAAAGTTAAATGTCTCCTTGGGCTAACCATCCAAGTGTAATAACATTCACATTTTGAGAGGAAGTTTCTTATGCGTCAATATATTTGCAAAACACCATCAAGTGAAACTAAAAAAAAAAAGTTACACCAGTTTGGTGCAGGTGGGGCGTAGATTGTGTCGTTGGATGTCAAGGCTGTTGCTAACAAGAGGAGAAAAATAAAACTCGAAGAGAAGCTAGAGACTTCTAGAATGGAAAAAGAAAGTGTAAGGAATTGAATTAGAAAAGACTAAGTTGAGCGTAATTTCTGAAGGACTTTTCCTTTATGAAGGTTTAGCGCACGGCGCATCGTTGACACGACATTCTCGCCTACTTAACTGTGTAAATGACAATTCTGCGATTCCAAGATAGCTGCTACCTACTTCTGCCTAAAACTCGACCTCTCTCACATAAAACAAAACTTTACTGTGCGACAAAATTCACCGTCTTCATCCTCTCAACATCTTGCAACAAAACCTTACTTTGCGACCAAATTCGCCGTCTTCATCCTCTCAACATTTTGCGACTAAACTCGCCGTCTCTATAACTCCATGGTGCTGACCTCCTCGGGCCCAGCTGGTTGCTTAAAACTCCGTCTATCATTGGGTACATCGCAGTGTCCTGGGACACGTCATACAGTTAAAAGCTACTACTTCAGTAGTCGGTATTCCTTCGGAAAATACAACGGGAAAACAAAGAAGGCTCAAGGTTTTGAACAGAGATTTCCGCTTACTGGCGTTTAGCTGCGGGCTAGACGCGGTTCGCGTCTGACGTTGCCTGATCAGCTGTCGTCAGAGAGCACGGAACACTGTTCTCGTGAACTCTTCTTCGAGATGGAAGATCAAAGTCTGGGCTGAATAGTTTTGTGTTAGGATACGCCCGGGTAATAGACTGCAAAAGGCGTTGTTCGGTTGAAAGTTGTCAGATGAAAGTGGATAGGACGGACTATGCCGCGAAACGGAAAAGTGAAGGAACGACACAGACAGCTAAGGGACCGCGCGGGTGCCAGCCGCGTCACGTAAGGTACGTGCCCTTGCGGGTTGTGCATAACTCTTCATGTGTTGTTCTGTTGATAATTGAAAGATGAAAGTGGGTAGAACAGATTATGTCGCGAAACGGAAAAGTGAAGAAACGACACAGACAGCTGAGGGACCGCGCGGGTGCCAGCCGCGTCACGTCAGGTACGTGCCCTCGCGGGTGTGGTTCTCTTGTTCATCCAACAGACTAGGTATATGGCCAAAGCTTGCTCGTTCTGTGGGTGTGATTCACTCTGTTTACGTTATCTATCACGGGGGTAGGCATGTGGTATGTCCCTCCAGATAAACATTCAAATACAAATCAAAATAAAGCATGGTTACATCCTAAACTACTCTTCCAAAACAATTTACTATCTAAGACATCATTATTACTAAACAAATAATTGGCAGTACTCGGGAACTTACTCTAGCATACTTGAAATCCTACAAAATGATTATCCTCATCAATATAGTAACACAGCGACACATGGAAACACTAGGTTGATACAAATACTAAATTACTGGTGCTGGCAAAGCTTTAGCAAAATTCTCTAAATAGGTAGTAATAAAACCGTCAAAATGAACAACAATAAGATAATACATGGACTTAAGTAATTGGACACAAGTAATTAGGCATAAGTAATTGGCAACTCGTCATAGTGATACAAGACATGGCAAAACCGCAACGAAAGCAAAAGTTTAAAATATTATTTCTTTCAAACAAAACTTCCTTATCCTCCAGATACATTTCGTAGCAAAATGAGTGTAAGTATCCCTTGGTATTCTTTTATGCTCTCGTTTGCATTCCCATACCAACTAATAGTCTTTGGTACTTCTACCCACAAGAAAACTGTCATTAAGTAATGGCAATGTTGTGTGTAATGCTATGGAATAGTGTGATGTCACGTTAATACTTCCTTTAACAAGACTCTGATGAAAAGTGGTTTTGTGTCGCCTTCAATGAACAGACCAATAATTATTAAACATGTGATATACTGTTTGCTGTGTTGATTTGCTTTTGCAAATATTTGTGATTATCAGTCACCCAGTCAATCGTTCAGGGATATGATTGTTGTTCCTTTTGTTAATTCTCTCACTTACCTGCTTCCATATAATCAATATTGGCGGCTCGACGAAGCTGGTTGCATCTCGAAGACGTCGATATGACTTACCTGTCGGTGCTTTGGTTTATAGTAAAATTAGAGTTCATTTGTCATATAAAAAGTGTGTAGGGAGCAAAGTATGTTCCTTACTACCGAAAATGGGCGCAAAGTTATTCAAAGGGTTTGTTTGGTTAAGAATTTCTGTGTTGAGATTCAGTGCAGCTTGAGGTGCTAAAGTGCGACACGCGTCGCGCTCGTCAGATTGTAAGTTGCTGACAGCACAGCTGACAGTACGGCTGCGTCCGGTTTCACTGGCTCGGCGGCATAACTGGCGTTCACGCTGGGTCCGTCCTCTTGCTACGCATGGAGTTTATCTCTCGGTACTGTCACAAAATTTCCTTCCAGAGTTATCTTATGTTGTTCACGACAGTTATGCATGGAGGATGTTCTTTTCTAAGGGACTCTAATAACTTAAATCGCTAGAGGTCACAAAACTATCGGGTTCCAATTATTTTACTTAAACACTCTGTTCTCCTAAAATTTAGGTACATGGCAGGTGTTAGGCTTCTAGATAAACTGTATTTTGCGATGGCATTCCAAACCCAACTCCTTGGCTAACGCGTTTCCCACACAGCGGTCGTTTACAGGACACATATAGCGACAAGTGCCGGCTTCCTTGACGCCATATAGGTCCGTTTATTAACCGTGGTGGTGATACAACATAGCCGGAGATCGATCTGAAATTCCAATGTTTTCTAATCCTGATGGCTTAGACAATGCGTACCAGGAAAAAGTTCTCTCTCCGACAAAACAAACAGATTTCCATCTTTAGATCAGACTAGTAAAATCTGCAGGGCGATATTAAGCTGGCGAGTTTATTTCTATAACTATCACTTTAGGTTTGCTGTTGAAACTGCAACGTACGAAGGTGTAGCGTGGCTGACACACGCGGCGTGCAGGGTGATTGGTTGGCGGAGAGGAGGGGCGAGGGGAAAGGTGCAGATACTGAACGCGCCAAAGACAGAGGCGGTGGGTGGGGAAGGGGGAACTGCAATGGCCGCTCTCTCGGCAGGCAGGCGAGAGGGAAGGGAAGGGGGCCGCGTCGCCAGCTGACAGGGAGGGGCGACTCCTTCCGTGGTATTTGATATACCGAAATACGTGGTACCAAGAAAACTTACCTTGTTGTCTGTTCACATCGCATCATGAAAACAATAAAATAGCACTTGAGGAAGACTCCTTTTACTTTAGAGTAACCTATTTGTTGTTTAACTTGGACGTATTTATTCTTGTTTTTATCGTTGTGTGATCATTTAGCAAAACATACATGTAATAGGGCGTATCTCAAAGTACACGTAGACGGCTGCATGTAGTCACTGATCTACTGGCAGTTACAAGGCGTGTTACTATCATGTTTTTATGCTAAAGCTTTAATTGCTGTGTTCGTGCACTATTCACTAAATTAACAAGTGAAATGTGAATCCCTTTGAAATATACAAGATTAACTGATTCTTTCTCTACGTGTTCTTTTGACAAGGACAACTTTCCCCTTAATTCCATGATTAAAGAATGTTTGTGGTTTTAATTCTCGACTGCTACGATAACATTACTGGAGACGTTAAATGACAAGACAAAATGATTACATAACTTCAGTCACTTCCATTAACATGTGACGTCATAAATTCTATTACCAGTTACCAACAGTTGCCAATTCTTATGTCTACTTATAACTAACATGCACAATTTAATTAAATGTATAGTAACTACGGTGTTTTCCGTCAATTAATTCTCATGCTGCATGCAGGACTTTTCCAACTGTTTACATACCATTCCAGACCTACTTTCAGGAACGCAAATCATAGGGGTTTCACCTTAGAGCATATCTACGTTGCTGTCTAGGCGGTTGTATTACCTTCTTTCTTGCTTTTTTGGGTGGAACTACTGGCGTAATAGGCCCGGTTTCACTGTTAGGTGGGGGTGGCTCGGGTCCTTTACACAGTTTCAATCTGTCACAATGAACGATCACCGTCCGTTCCGCTAACTGAATTTCCGCATTTACTGGTGAAGTAAGCCGGAGGATACGGTACGGTCCTTCGTAAGTAGGTGTAAACTTTTTGGTTCTTCCCTTTTTAACTACCGGATTGCTCAACATTACTAGGTCTCCTACCTTGTACTCAGGCATTTTTGCTTTTTGATTACTTCTCTTTAACTGTTGGGCGGTGGCTCGGGCATTGTTCCCTCTTACTTTTTTCCAAATGGCTTTTAGACGTCGAGCTAAACTTTTCACATCTTTGGATTTAATTCCAGGGGGCAGTTAGTCAATTTCAAAAGGCGAATTCATAGGGCGGCCATATACTGCTTCATAAGGTGAGTACCCTGTAGCTTCATGGACACGGCTGTTGTATGCTGACGTAACGTATTGAACATACTTATCCCAGTCAGAGTGATGTTTATTAACATAGTAAGACAGCATGCGCATAACGGTGCGGTGGACTCGTTCCAGGCGACCGTTTGCTTTTGGGTGGAACGGTGTCGTTCGCCACTTTTTAATTCGCAATAACCGACAAACTTCGGTAAATACCGCAGACATGAAATTCGTACCCTGGTCTGTGAGTACAGCTTCAGGGCTTCCGTATGGTAACACCAAATGGGTGACAAAAGCACGCGCTACTGTTTCAGCGGACATATCTGGTATAGGAATGAGAATCAAGAACCTAGAGAAATGATCTATAAGGGACAGAATATACCGATTATTTTGGGGGCTCACAGGGAAAGGACCGACAATATCTGCTGCTACTACTGCCCAGGGATAAGTGGCTTCTGGTACCTGCTGTAAAGGCACTTTCGTTCGAGGTGGTAATGACCTCTTAACGCAAGGTAGACAATTTTGTATATACTTTTGCACGTCTTTCTGCATGTTCTTTTATCGTTTTAGAAAAAATAATAATGTCATCTAAATACACCAAGCATGTTGTAGGTTTCAACCCACGCAGCAGCAAGTCTGCAAATCTTTGAAAAGTGGCAGGGGCGTTTCTCAATCCAAATGGCATCCTTACAAATTCATACAATCCTGTAGGTACAACAAAAGCAGTTTTATGGCGGTCCTGGGGTGCAACAGGGATTTGATGGTACCCAGAACGCAAATCAAGGGTGGTAAAATACTTACAGTTGCCCAATCGGTCCAATGTTTCATCAATGCGCGGTAACGGATATGTATCTGGTGTCGTTACCCGATTTACTGCCCGCATATCGACACATAGGCGATAGGCTTTCTCCCCATTTACTGATTTCTTTGGCACAACGACCACGGGAGACGCCCACGCACTCGAGGAGGGTTGTATGATTCCTGCAGATAATTGCTGCTGAATCGTATCTTCAACTACAGACTGCAAATGATATGGTATACGGTAAGGTTTTTGTGCAATTGGCCGAGCTTCTCCGGTCGGAATTTCGTGCTGAACCAAATCCGTAGCCGGTAGAAACTGCCTCTCTTCAAACAACCACGAAAATTCCTCTAATACTGGCTGCAACATTCTTTTCTCCTCACTGTTTAAATGACCTAACTTCTCTGCAAACTGACTCCTTATCGTCGACGCGACATATCGCACTTCTCTAACTGAACATTTCTTTCCTTTCCTTCCTTTCTTATCTTTATTTCGCTGCTTATCAGCTCCTCTTATTTCCTCAAAAATTTCCTGACCACTGGCAACAATAGTACCCTTCGGTATCACAACATCTTCTACACCAAAATTATCTATACTTACTGGTATCGCAAAACCCTTCTGTCTCCTCTCCGGTCGGCAGATACTTCTCTTTATATGTACCGACTGACGATCTAAAACATCATTCTGGGTGAGCGGGTCAACCAGAATGTCTGTCTCGGGCTGTTCTTGATTTTTGACATCTATCCAGAGAATCTTTCCACTTCCGCCTTTTATCCTCACAGGGTCAGTGGTTTTTATCGCCCACATCTGCGGTTTTATGGGAGACTGCGAACGGCGCCTTTCGCAGCTCCCTCGCGTCTGACGGGGGTGCGCACTGGCAAATCGGTGAATTGCTTCGCCGAACTGCACAGTTCGCGTTCGATAATCCACTATCCCCTGATAACGGTGCAGGAAGTCATTCCCTAGTATGATGTCAAATTCACCCTTCTTTAGCCTTACTACCTCCATCCTCTGACTGTATTTACCCTCGTCGATTTGCAGTTTCACTACACACGAACCTGCAGGGACAATTACTTCCTCTCCAAGGCCACTGATATGGTACCGGGGTGGCTGTAACACCCTTCGATCATTTTTCTCCACAAACAATACACTAACTTGAGCACCAGTATCAACTAAAATTCTAACTAATTTGTTCCCGAGTACGCCAAATAGACTAACGTGTTCCACCTCTTTACATTTTTCAGTCTTAACCGGGTGTATTATTTTTGTCGGGGGCGCGGGTGGGTGGCGGAACCTGCCCCCCAAGCGTTTCCCTGATTCGACCCCACGTTGCGGCGGTGGCCGCGCATCTGATTAGAAAATGGAGACTTTGTGGGGCAAACATTATTAGCATGACCTACTGTCTGGCAAATGGTGCAATACGGCGCGCGACAGCGCATTGCCGTATGGTTGGGCTTCCCACAACGCTGACAAAATACTTCTTTTGCTGGGACCGGTACTGGGTTCGTTGGGCGCGGGGCGGCAGCGCAAAAACGCAACACCTCTTCGCGTAGCATTGCCAAACGAACAGCTTGAGAGGTGGCATGAGCCCCCTCTCATGTTTCTATCTTACGACTCTCCTCTCTATTTGCATGCGGTGGAGGGCTGCTATTCCTTCACACGCAGACTTCCCACGCAGCGTCTCTCGTCACCCGGGTGGTCCGGTGACAGGCGGGTTAAGCCGACGTGTGTGAGGCAGTCGAGTGAATGCTTTGCAGACGCCGACATTGTCAAGAGACACGCCCGCTGGGGTGTGTAGTAGCGGCTGGGCTAGAGGTTCCGTTACTTCGGAGAAACTTAGCGAAAACACTTTCTGGCGGGCTACCAGCGAGGCGTGGGAATGGTAGTTAATTCTTGAGCATGCCTACTGTCGATCTATATAATTAATAGTAATATTAGTGCGGGCCCGCACATTTAGTTGTTCATCCATTACAAAGCATCAGTTATCACACACCATGTACAATACTGAGATCGGTCTCTACACATATATCAAAATAAATTATTTCCATGTCTAGATTAGATGTTATAATGATTGCCATAGATTAATAACTATAAAAGTAAAATAAGAGTGTCTGAAATGACAGACCATCAATGTTTCATTATGTAAATTTATTATAACATAGAAGGTCATGGGAAAAAGTTAGGCATAAGATTTTTGTAAGAATTGTGCAGATGACGAGGATCGTGGCAATGCGGAGGCCGGCCGGAGTGGGAACAAGAGGTCTACGGCTACCTGCAAGAAAAGAGCGTCAGCACCCCGCCTGACGTGAAGGGCGAGAACATCCGGTCCACAGGCTGACGGTCACCCGGCCGCATACCTGAGGGATTACGCGGGACCCTCGCCAGGCCACAAGCGAAAGTGAGGCTGGCCGTTGACACTGACACGCGACCCACACGCGACAGCCTGCTAGCTCTCCGGACGCGGCAGCCGTTTGGAGGGATTCCCTGCGGCAGACCACGTTGTCGTGAGTACACGAAGAAGATCACATATCGTGTCAGAATCTGCGCCTCATGTGCCTCAGGACAGAAAGGGACGCTATATACTCACCTGTTTGGGTTTTTACAACTCACTAGCATTGGCCGATCTGCATACACAAAGCAGTATCGTGCCACACTAACAAATGTATGGTCTCATTTCTAACTTCTCCTCTCTTTTAGAGAGCAGTTTTAGCAATCGTCACTCCTAGTTCGATCCTGTATGGATGACCTCACACACTTGTGGAGTCACTCCACGTGCCATCATCCCTTGTCGAACTGCAATATTGGGAAACGTAAAGTACTGTCCAGCGAGAGAAGAGACCTAGACTAGTGATGTATCCCAACAAATAGACCTCAGAGACAATTAATCGACGTGAGGAGAGCCTATCACTGTGTCTTCCTACCGTACTGCCGTGATCATATGCGTGGGTCTGACTACAATCTCAACAGCGTACTGCAGACACTCCAGAACTCCCTATTGCTGTTGCCACAACGTAGCAACAACACCCGACGTTTAGCCTTATGTGATGTCAGTACTGTGTAATTAGTGAAGTGCTACGGATATTTCTAACAATGTGATTTAGTGCCTCATTCTCAGCACAGTCGTGAACTTTGTGCAATGTGCATGCACAACTTGATGCCCCATGAACCTTTTTTTTTTTTTTCTTTCTTAAATTTCTTTCTCTAGTGTTGGTTTTGTAATGTATGTTATACCTTGTATGTGTTTGTGTTTTACACTGTAATTCTTATTACAGATTACTGTATTGTTCTCCACACCATGTTTTTCTTGTATTTTGTGTTTATTGTTGTGTGTATGCAAACAGTGTGCCTGAAGTCCCCATAAACTGAAGCAGATACCACCACTGTCATTGTGAATGGACCATCAGTTCAGGGAACATTTTGTAAAGGTTATTCTTGCTGCAGGGAGACAGAATGAATCGGAGGTTGTAACTAGATTCTGAAAGCTCACAAAGAGATTGTTAACTTATATAGTATCATGTGTGAGTGAGTTCAGGTTAGTTTAATGATTAAAATTGTTGTAACATCTTGGGCATTTAATTGCGGAGCACTCCAACTCTGATTGTAAAGAATAAACTGCTCCATATTTGGCTCAGATGCCCGGGCCATATTTAGAGCGTGAATGTCTGCGTGAATCGGTGTTTGGAAGGGGCTCCCTGGGTATGGATGTGTGATGTGAGTGTTAGTGTTCCATATTAAGAAGGTGAAGTTGGCTACATCATAAATAATCCTCCCTCTATGAGCGGCATTTTTCAGTTGCAGTGATTTTCTTTATAGAGTGCGGCATGTGGAGCCAGTTTGCGAGATTGTTCTTCGGTGATTGACTCACTACCTTGCTCCTAAGTGAGCCAACCGCTCACCAATTACAATCTAAAATGGCGTAGGGGCTATGAGAGGTGGCATGAGCCCCCTCTCATGTTTCTATCTTACGACTCTCCTCTCTATTTGCATGCGGTGGAGGGCTGCTATTCCTTCATACGCAGACTTCCCACGCAGCTTCTCTCGTCACCCGGGTGGTCCGGTGACAGGCGGGTTAAGCCGACGTGTGTGAGGCAGTCGAGTGAATGCTTTGCAGACGCCGACATTGTCAAGAGACACGCCCTCTGGGGTGTGAAGTAGCGGCTGGGCTAGAGGTTCCGTTACTTCGGAGAAACTTAGCGAAAACACTTTCTGGCGGGCTGCCAGCGAGGCGTGGGAATGACTTGTGTACCCAGGCAGTTGTGGCGGGAAAATTCCCGCACTTTCTGCAAAATAGTAACGGTGATTGGTTTGCTCAGGGCATAGCGCCGTGACGTAGCAAAATCAGCACAGAAATTGGCGCCAAGAATCTCCTTTGGTGGAATGGTAGTGCTCCGGCAATGGAGTGGAATTTCCGCCGGTTTTCGAGTTGCTGATTGGAACGTTTAACCACGGCCACTGTCGTGGGGGCGGGAATGTTCTGTGTTCGGCCTGTACGGGTGCTCTTGTAGGCAGTCGGCAGTCGCCTTTCGGTCGAGGACGTCGAAGCAACCAGCCCTCGCCTGCGGTACGCCAGATCGTGTTCTGGCAGTCAAGAAGACAGTTTTGGTAATGTATGTCAGCAGCACCGGCAGATAGGGATTTTCCTAGGTGATAATCAGAGCTCAGCAGAGCGCGCCTGTTCGTCTTTTTCTAACTTTGTTCTGTCTTGAGTAGCAGCAATTACTGTTGGATTAGCTGTGTGACTCTCTTGAGATTTGAGTGACAAGGAATTGGCTCCACATACCACCTCGTCTTAATCCTCACGATCTAGTTTAGGGACAACTTCACCTTTACAGTGTTTGTATGAATCTCCAAATTTGAGCCAATTTGATGTATTATATTTCCTGTGTTTCTTTTACTATTCAGTGTTTAGTCTTAATAAATCATATTGTTATTTTGGACAGAACTTTCATTCTGTTAATCGATAGAGCAACCCTATCATTCCTCACTATGCTAATGAAACCTTTGTTTATTTAACTTATTTATAAAATTAAATTATTGCAGGTGCCAAACTCTCTTCTACTCCACTGGCAGGGTTGATTAGAGTCAGTTCGCGTATTTTTTTTATCCTTGTGCAATAGCAAAAGTCGGAGTTAGAATAGGGGGGGCTTAGAGCATGATTTACATATGTGGATTCTAGTAGAATTTAGTGATAAATACACTGCTAGCCCCGGCAGCTCGCATAATATGGCGACCCTTAGCCTCGGATCTTTCCTGAGAATCACTGATTAACAAACAGTATTCTTAGTACGAACATTCAAATTTTTTTTCTCTAATTTTTTTATTGATTAATACACAAGTTATTTTCTGGTAGTTCCGCGTTTAGTTTTAAGTAGCGGCGCATGCTTACAGTTTTTGTTTTCAGTGTATATATTTTTTTTGTTCATTGTTTTTTGTGTTTCGTTGATGTGGTGTCCGTACCACATCGCACTTTGTCGGATTTGTGTGCGGTTTCTGTACCACATCAAATTGTGTTTGTGATTACAGCGTTGGAACAGCGTTGTTGAAATTTTATGTCTATGTGTAAAAATATATGGAGTAGATTAATTTAATTGTGCATTCTAGATAAATTTGTTTTTCATGAATGATAACGAGAAGTAAGGCACGACTATTATCGATCGAAGCTAAAACAAAAGAGGATAGAATAATGGATAAGGGGCAGTTTACTGACGGGAATAGGTTCGGAGATGAGATGGGCACATTTTTAGCAGGACAGGACGCCAGGGTCATTGATGAGGAAGGTGATTTGGACGCGATCTTAGAGCAGCGTTGCGCCCGTGATTATGATAGTGAGGTAGAGGATGAAACAGAGACAGTCACACAGGTCGAGACGGTAGCAGAAGTTTATAATCAAACGAATAAGAGCAGACAGGGGCCAGCTCGGCCACGTCAGAGCTCTAGCGCCCAGGTGTCCAGAGTTACATCACCCATGTGTGACGAGGATCAAATTGATGACATTAACCCAATACTGAGCTTCCTACGATCAATGAAAGAAGAAGCTGACGAACAGCGTAAGAAGGAGAAAGAAGAAGCTGACGAACAACGCAAGAAGGAGAAAGAAGAAGCTGACGAACAACGTAAGAAGGAGAAGGAAGAAGATGAGGAACAACGTAAGAAGGAGAAGGAAGAAGATGAGAAACAACGTAAGAAGGAGAAGGAAGAAGATGAGAAACAACGTAAGAAGGAGAAGGAAGAAGATGAGAAACAACGTAAGAAGGAGAAAAAAGAAGCTGACGAACAGCGTAAGAAGGACACGGAGGCAATAATTTCGCATATAGGGGAAATTCGTGGGGAATTATTAACAATAAAGAAAGTATGTGGAGAAGCAAAACAAATGTCAATGGTAGCACAAAAAGTAGCAGGCCTAGCCAAAACTGCAGCAACAGGGGCAATGAAAATCGCAAGAGCAACTTCTCAACTCGCAGAGCGCTTGCGACGTGCGACACAAGTCCACTCAAAATCCCTGGCGGCCTTAAAGACTCAAGGTAATATTGCGGTTACGAACATCACGAAACGAATGAAAGAAGTAGAGAGTCGGATAGCGAAACTAGAGCGAAACGGGCACACGAGCACTGCGCGTTCGGATACCAATGATGGAGTACACAGGATTGTGTCTCCGAGGAAAAGCCCGCCGTGCTCTAGCCCAGTGACAGCGTGCGGAACGAACAATGCACACGCAGAAACACCTAGTAATAGCTCCAATAATTGTAGCCCACTTAGGAAAGTGAATTCTGAGTGCCACTGCCACTGTGATACGGAGGTAGCACATCACAGTTATCAGCAAGATAGATCAGGACACTCAGCAGACGTGCAAGTATCGGAAACGAGTGACAACACCAGTGCGAGGATCGGACAGGATTTTGATCACAATCACTTCCTGTCGATACTAAAATTCCAAAAGTTCAGAGATAATGGAGGGTCGATGCATCCCAAGAGCTGGGTGATGCAGTTTTCAAATTCATTACCGTCATCATGGCCAACCCTGGCAAAATTAGAATTCATGTGTGGACACATCGAAGGCCAAGCCGCGGAAAAGATGCGGGGTGTGGCAGCGACGTGTCAGACTTATCAGGAATTTGTTGATGCGTTCCTGGGGATCTACTGGTCAAAGGAAACGCAAGACAGGATTAAAGACGAAATAATATTTTGTCCTGAACTGGAAGTGTCCGGGCATAAGAGCGCAACCAATTTTTTTGATGATTTACTCAAGAAGAATCAGTTTTTAGATAGTCCATATAGCAACGGAGAAATCATCAAATTTTGTTTTTCCAAATTGCCTGTTAGGTATCAACAGACACTTGTCGGCAAGTGTGGATCTGACATCAAAGCATTCAAGAGTCTATTGCGCGAACTCGAAGTAGTCTTCGATAAACAAGACGCAAAGGACAGGAAGAAGGCGCAAAATAACAAATACCACGGGCCAGCAAGGGCAGACGACAACAGATCGCATAATCGCGCTCGTCAGTTAGGAAACCAGGGTTACGGAAATCAAGGTTACGCAATTCAAGATTATGGAAACCAGAGACACGGAAACCAGAACGTCAGGGAACAGGGTCAATCTAGACAAGGAATCTGGGACAGGAGGAATAACGAACGGCGAAGCGACCGTAACTGGAGAGAGCGAAATCAAGGACCACAGGAGAACCAGGAGATTGAAATTAGACCTGCAAATCCTAAGGCACGTCAGAGGAGGGGGAGTCTGACAAGGGATTGGCGCTAGTCCATAGGACTCCACCACATCTCTCACACAAAGAAGTTCGTGGAATAATAGTAGTTTAAGTGGTGTACATAGTAGAATAGGCAAATATATGAACCTTTCTTCGGGGAACAATAATCGTTGCATTAATAGATTAAGATTGTTGAAGTATTAACACGCTGCGTTTTCTCGCATAAGAATTTTCTGCTGTTAACTTTTTTTGTCTATGTTCGGGATCTCCTCTGTCGTTGCGATAAGAGACACTACCTTTCCATGAGCAATGTTTTTGTCCTTTCCTATCTGGTGTCCATGTTAAGGGACAAAGATGAGTGACGAGATGTCGCACAAACGGGCGCATACAAGAACGTGCTCTTAGAAGCGTTCTGAGAAGTCGTGATACGCTCCATAGCGGCCACAACCAGTTCGTGAGTCGTTCATACCAATGCTTGCAGGCACGCGTCAGTGCACTGCAAGATTGTGGTATATTGCGTAATTTCGAGGATGAATATGGGCAGTATAGTTTTTTTTGCAGAGCTGCGCCAGCATTGTTGTCTTGCAAGTCGGGGTGATCCTGTGAGCGTTTGACTCCAATGGTGCCCTAGACGAGAGAAATGCGAGCATAAAGCCTACCATGCCAATGTGCTGGTTGGGGATTTAGCGTGCTGCTCGTGACTGTCACAGATGAATAACCAAGCAATTATACTTGGAGATTCGTGACATACTCTGTAGCTGGCGTGTGTTGGGCGACTGAATCCGCAACAGGAACCAGTCCTGGCTTGGTCATATTACATTGCCTCTGGAAAGGTGTGCTTTGATCGCGAAGACTGCATAACATAAAAAAACAAAAGAAGTTGCAACTATAAATTTATTGTTGTGTATAGCCATGGCTAACCCAGTCTCTGGAGTTTCAGTGAGGCGTAGTGAGAACTCGGAGGCCATGTCGTACGGCGCGCACATCACTGTCGTCAATAGCGGCGAGCAGCGAGACATCTCAACGTAACAGGAATTATGTGAGAGTATTGTAAAAAAAAAAAAAAAGGTAATAATAATAATAATAATAGAGTACCATATTCTAGGATAAATTAAACTTTAGGATTTTTACAATAACTAGATTAATATTGTGGGGGTTTTCTACCACAAGTGTTGTGTTTGGCGCGCGCCTGTTGGGATGTTATTTTTCAGATCATGAAACCACAGACCCGAGATGGAGGGACGACCGGCGAGCGAACGTACAATAGTTGCATGTTCGAACGTACAATAGTTGCATGTTCTTTATAGCTCAGTAAAACTTCAGCCTGCATAATAATATAATTTATTTAGAAGACATAGAATGTAGATCGTTGGCATATGGTAGTTAATTCTTGAGCATGCCTACTGTCGATCTATATAATTAATAGTAATATTAGTGCGGGCCCGCACATTTAGTTGTTCATCCATTACAAAGCATCAGTTATCACACACCATGTACAATACTGAGATCGGTCTCTACACATATATCAAAATAAATTATTTCCATGTCTAGATTAGATGTTATAATGATTGCCATAGATTAATAACTATAAAAGTAAAATAAGAGTGTCTGAAATGACAGACCATCAATGTTTCATTATGTAAATTTATTATAACATAGAAGGTCATGGGAAAAAGTTAGGCATAAGATTTTTGTAAGAATTGTGCAGATGACGAGGATCGTGGCAATGCGGAGGCCGGCCGGAGTGGGAACAAGAGGTCTACGGCTACCTGCAAGAAAAGAGCGTCAGCACCCCGCCTGACGTGAAGGGCGAGAACATCCGGTCCACAGGCTGACGGTCACCCGGCCGCATACCTGAGGGATTACGCGGGACCCTCGCCAGGCCACAAGCGAAAGTGAGGCTGGCCGTTGACACTGACACGCGACCCACACGCGACAGCCTGCTAGCTCTCCGGACGCGGCAGCCGTTTGGAGGGATTCCCTGCGGCAGACCACGTTGTCGTGAGTACACGAAGAAGATCACATATCGTGTCAGAATCTGCGCCTCATGTGCCTCAGGACAGAAAGGGACGCTATATACTCACCTGTTTGGGTTTTTACAACTCACTAGCATTGGCCGATCTGCATACACAAAGCAGTATCGTGCCACACTAACAAATGTATGGTCTCATTTCTAACTTCTCCTCTCTTTTAGAGAGCAGTTTTAGCAATCGTCACTCCTAGTTCGATCCTGTATGGATGACCTCACACACTTGTGGAGTCACTCCACGTGCCATCATCCCTTGTCGAACTGCAATATTGGGAAACGTAAAGTACTGTCCAGCGAGAGAAGAGACCTAGACTAGTGATGTATCCCAACAAATAGACCTCAGAGACAATTAATCGACGTGAGGAGAGCCTATCACTGTGTCTTCCTACCGTACTGCCGTGATCATATGCGTGGGTCTGACTACAATCTCAACAGCATACTGCAGACACTCCAGAACTCCCTATTGCTGTTGCCACAACGTAGCAACAACACCCGACGTTTAGCCTTATGTGATGTCAGTACTGTGTAATTAGTGAAGTGCTACGGATATTTCTAACAATGTGATTTAGTGCCTCATTCTCAGCACAGTCGTGAACTTTGTGCAATGTGCATGCACAACTTGATGCCCCATGAACCTTTTTTTTTTTTTTTCTTTCTTAAATTTCTTTCTCTAGTGTTGGTTTTGTAATGTATGTTATACCTTGTATGTGTTTGTGTTTTACACTGTAATTCTTATTACAGATTACTGTATTGTTCTCCACACCATGTTTTTCTTGTATTTTGTGTTTATTGTTGTGTGTATGCAAACAGTGTGCCTGAAGTCCCCATAAACTGAAGCAGATACCACCACTGTCATTGTGAATGGACCATCAGTTCAGGGAACATTTTGTAAAGGTTATTCTTGCTGCAGGGAGACAGAATGAATCGGAGGTTGTAACTAGATTCTGAAAGCTCACAAAGAGATTGTTAACTTATATAGTATCATGTGTGAGTGAGTTCAGGTTAGTTTAATGATTAAAATTGTTGTAACATCTTGGGCATTTAATTGCGGAGCACTCCAACTCTGATTGTAAAGAATAAACTGCTCCATATTTGGCTCAGATGCCCGGGCCATATTTAGAGCGTGAATGTCTGCGTGAATCGGTGTTTGGAAGGGGCTCCCTGGGTATGGATGTGTGATGTGAGTGTTAGTGTTCCATATTAAGAAGGTGAAGTTGGCTACATCATAAATAATCCTCCCTCTATGAGCGGCATTTTTCAGTTGCAGTGATTTTCTTTATAGAGTGCGGCATGTGGAGCCAGTTTGCGAGATTGTTCTTGGGCGATTGACTCACTACCTTGCTCCTAAGTGAGCCAACCGCTCACCAATTACAATCTAAAATGGCGTAGGGGCTATGAGAGGTGGCATGAGCCCCCTCTCATGTTTCTATCTTACGACTCTCCTCTCTATTTGCATGCGGTGGAGGGCTGCTATTCCTTCACACGCAGACTTCCCACGCAGCGTCTCTCGTCACCCGGGTGGTCCGGTGACAGGCGGGTTAAGCCGACGTGTGTGAGGCAGTCGAGTGAATGCTTTGCAGACGCCGACATTGTCAAGAGACACGCCCTCTGGGGTGTGAAGTAGCGGCTGGGCTAGAGGTTCCGTTACTTCGGAGAAACTTAGCGAAAACACTTTCTGGCGGGCTGCCAGCGAGGCGTGGGAATGACTTGTGTACCCAGGCAGTTGTGGCGGGAAAATTCCCGCACTTTCTGCAAAATAGTAACGGTGATTGGTTTGCTCAGGGCATAGCGCCGTGACGTAGCAAAATCAGCACAGAAATTGGCGCCAAGAATCTCCATTGGTGGAATGGTAGTGCTCCGGCAATGGAGTGAAATTTCCGCCGGTTTTCGAGTTGCTGATTGGAACGTTTAACCACGGCCACTGTCGTGGGGGCGGGAATGTTCTGTGTTCGGCCTGTACGGGTGCTCTTGTAGGCAGTCGGCAGTCGCCTTTCGGTCGAGGACGTCGAAGCAACCAGCCCTCGCCTGCGGTACGCCAGATCGTGTTCTGGCAGTCAAGAAGACAGTTTTGGTAATGTATGTCAGCAGCACCGGCAGATAGGGATTTTCCTAGGTGATAATCAAAGCTCAGCAGAGCGCGCCTGTTCGTCTTTTTCTAACTTTGTTCTGTCTTGAGTAGCAGCAATTACTGTTGGATTAGCTGTGTGACTCTCTTGAGATTTGAGTGACAAGGAATTGGCTCCACATACCACCTCGTCTTAATCCTCACGATCTAGTTTAGGGACAACTTCACCTTTACAGTGTTTGTATGAATCTCCAAATTTGAGCCAATTTGATGTATTATATTTCCTGTGTTTCTTTTACTATTCAGTGTTTAGTCTTAATAAATCATATTGTTATTTTGGACAGAACTTTCATTCTGTTAATCGATAGAGCAACCCTATCATTCCTCACTATGCTAATGAAACCTTTGTTTATTTAACTTATTTATAAAATTAAATTATTGCAGGTGCCAAACTCTCTTCTACTCCACTGGCAGGGTTGATTAGAGTCAGTTCGCGTATTTTTTTTATCCTTGTGCAATAGCAAAAGTCGGAGTTAGAATAGGGGGGGGCTTAGAGCATGATTTACATATGTGGATTCTAGTAGAATTTAGTGATAAATACACTGCTAGCCCCGGCACCTCGCAAGCTTCAAACAGAGAAGTTGGGGAGGCTGCTTTGACTTCTCCTCCGATGCGGGGGTCAATACCGTGAACAAATGCATCAATTGCACGCGCTTCGGCTTCTGAGCGCAAAATTCTGTTTTCACTGGCATTTTCACCTAGCTTATAGGTACGACAAGATACTGCTCGTATGCGATCTGCAAAGGCATCAAAACCCTCATTAGGCTTCTGCCTAAGGGTTGATAATTGATCTCTGTAATATGCGGTACCTCTGGTATCAGAATAACGCGTAGTCAATCCGCGGGCCAATACTTCGAATTCGTGCGTGTCACGCAATTCGTCCACCGTTTCTATGAACATTCGGGCTTCCCCTGTCAACTTGAGTCTGGCTACATTGACCAATAGATCATCCGGCCAGGCACACGTGCGACCCACATCACGAATATTTTGTAAGAACATAGCCACATTTTCGTGGGACTTCCCAGAAAACGTGGGAATGAAATCAGCCGCAGGAAAATTGCCTACAGTCGCCATGTTAGCAGAAATTGTGGCGTTTGTGTTAGAGACAGAATTAGTGTTAGTTACCTCTGTTTGAGCATTAGTTACAGGGGTGGAGCTAGCCACAGGTATGGAAGTTCGCGCACTAGCTTCCAGCGTCTGTTTCAAGACGCGGTTTTGCTCAAGTAGCTCCTGATTTTGTGCGAATAAGTGGCGCATTTGTGCATTTATGGCCTCGAGCGGGTCTTGCGAGACAGGTACCTCTACGGGGGTATCCCGTTCCGTCGCTCGTGTTCCTATCGGCATGTTTACAATTTTATGGGACGCTAGTGACCAGAAAAAAGTAATGATTGTTACAAAAAAAGGACGGCCACAAAGATTCTAAATCCAGCGGCGGAAGATCGTCGAAGCTATAGTTGCAAGCATCGCGGCGACTTACATGGCGATGGAGGCGGTGCGACGCAGTGGTGGCGGCGACGGCGTGGTGCAGTGACTGCGGCGGCGGTGGTCGGTGGGCGGCAGCGGGCGGCGGCGCCGGTGTCCGGACCCTCGGGCGGCGGCAGATGTGTTGGCGGCGGACGGCGCTGGCTCGGCCGGTCGGCGATGGCGGCAGGCCCCTGGTGCGTCGGTGACAGCGGCGGGGCGGCGGTGGGCGGCGCGACGGCGGCGTCGGCTGGCGCGGCGGCGGATGACGGCGTCCCGGCCGGTCGCGCAGCGCAGCGCAGGCCCCTCGAACTCAGGCAGCGGGCAGCGCGGCGGCGTCCGGCTCACGTGGCTGACTAGCGTGGACTGCCTCGCTGCAGCGCGCGCCCTGTGCGTGTTTAGTGGAGCAGCCACGGCCCACGTGCAGCAAACGTGGCGGCCGGTTGGCGCATTCCATGCGCGAAGTGTACGGCGTCTTGCCGGGAGAAATTTAGTGTAGCGACAAAGTCACTACGGGAACGCAATCCCACTTCTGACACCAGTTGTACAGGATGGCGGGTATGGGCAGGCGGTGGGCGTTGTGGAATAATAGGGTAATTTTTAGAGAAAGGCCATTTATTGGCTAAAGCATGATGAAAAGGGGCTACATAGGCCTAGGGAGGTGAGGGTGAGCCAGAGCTTACAATTTGGCGAACATTGTTCGCGAAGCTACCGAAAGTGGTTGTCTGCCAAAACTAAGTCCACAGTGCCGTAGCACCGGGAGAAGCGGGAGATGTTCAATGCTACAGGGAGCGCATCCGACACGCGGGTGAGACAGAATACAAGAGAGAGGGCCCGGCGACGGGCGGCCGGGTATATTCGACGCACCACGCGGCTTCCTCCACCCTGATTGGTCAGGACCGAGCAAACCGTGCGGGCGGCATGGAACTTTCCAGAGCGTTGCCTGCTAAGCGACACCTGGGACGGCGTTACCTCGTCAGCAAACGAGAGAGGCGCGTGAACAAGGTGCCCTTTCTCGGTGCTGACTTCCTGTTACTAGACCGTGGGACGAAAGAATTTACAGGCAGCTAACACTGCCGGCCGTGGCTTGGCCGCAATGGAAAAATGAAGTTATGGTTTAGGTGCTCATATAATAAAGTAAAATCCCTTATTGTCTGGCTCATCCTTTACAATAAGCAATGAAAACTCTCGACATAGAATATTGCACACGCTTCACATTAAGTATGTTGAAAATACTTTATCACTTTACTAAAGCACTGTACGCTCATAATTCACATAGTTCACACATAAATCATTGTAATAAGTGTAACAAATCTTGGTGACAATGAATAAACAGAAAATAGATTTTTCACTTAGAAAATTACATAGCAACACCTGTTTAATGTACTCTATACTAATGCAAGAATATCTATTCTACAGTATTGTTTATTTTAACATGAGTCTGTTTAATAAAGAATGAAGTACAATAAACAAAATTAATACACTAATGCTCAAAAGTAACTACTGAAGTACACCAGTTAAGAGTGTGGTATCCAGATAACAGGGATTTGATGAAATGGTATATTATTATTTGGCTTATTTTTTCGTCTTAAATAAAAGAAAACTGTACAAAGCAGAAACACCAACACAAAGGTTCCAGATATACCCGTTCCTAGGATTATAATTTTAGTTTTGTGTTCACTTTTTAACTTTAAAACATGTTGCATCATAACATTGGCATCAATTTTGCCTTGCTGCGAGTTTATGAACATATCTAATGACTTCAGAAGGGAACTGTCAAGGGAGTCATTGAGGTAGGATAGGTTTTGTGTAGGAAATGCTTTGCATGGCGTTTTCTGAAAAGAGCAAACAACACGGTTATGAACCTACCAACCTAGTAAAAACAAAAACAAAGAAAAGAAGGAATACATTGTTAACTACAAGATCTACATGTTTCTACGTTCAACTTTTCTTTCTTAAAAAATAAACCATTATCATGTATTAATTATTCACATTTGTATATCATCCACAGTCTAGTAAGATTCCACTAGGACATTCGCACCCTTGATCGAAGATCGTATGGTGTCATGTCTGTATGTTGTGCTGGCGTGGCCACTCTTTTTCCTTTTTGGGAACTTCCTCCACCCTTCGGAAAAGCAGACACTATTGTTGAAGGAATTACATCTGGAGCGCCCTTAAAAGGTTTTAAACGACTTGCATTGACAATAGTAGTTCGGGTGGGCAGTTGCAGTTTAACGTTGATTGGTGACGTGATCTCAATAATTTGGTAAGGACCTCTGTAGTTTGTTACAAATTTCTTCGTTTTTCCTCTCGCAATATATGGAGTTGACAACATCACCCACTGACCGATTTTGTAATTTGGATATTTAGCTTGGGTGTTACCTAATCTTTCCTGTCGTTCCAAAGCCTTTGTATTAGATTTTTGAACCTTTTTCCATACATCCTTCATCATTCGACTGAAATCTCTTACTGTTTCTCCGACTTTCCCGTTTTTCTGCCTGATTACATCAAAAGGGGACGGCATTTTTCTCCCATAGACCACTTCATAAGGTGACATGCCAGTTGCTTCATGCGTTTTGGCGTTGTATACCGACACGATTATTGGTAAATGCGTATCCCAATTAGAATGTTGTTCGTTAATATAATAACTAAGCATCTTGCCAATTGTCCGACGAACTCTTTCTGTGCGCCCGTTGCACTGAGGGTGTAACGGAGTTGTGCGTAATTTACGTATTTTTAGTAAGTGGCATAGCTGTTTCATTAATTCAGACATAAAATTAGATCCCTGATCTGTGATAATAGCTTCAGGTACGCCAAATTTAAGTATCCAGTTGTTAACTAAAGCTTGGGCAACTGTATTTGCTTGCTGATCTGGGAGACTCACCGTAGCTAGATAGCGTGAAAAGTGATCTATAATCGTAAGAACATATTTATTACCAGCAGCTGTTTTATGAAATGGCCCGTAGAGATCCAGTCCACAGATTTGAAATGGACATGAAGCCTCGGGAAGCCTCTGTAAGAGTATTTTTGAACGAGAAAGTTCAGCTCGTTGTGCGCACGCAATGCAATTACGAACGTACTGCGCAACATCCTGCTTTCTGGTTTGCCACCAAAATCGCTCTGCTACACGTCTTTCGGTTGTCCGCTGTCCATCGTGTCCTGCAAGGATATGATCATGGGCCTCTGCCATTATTTCTTGTCTAAGGTGTTGGGGAACAACAATTCGCGGTCCAAGTTTTGTTTTACGGCATAATACACCATCTTCAAAGCAAAATTGTTTTTGAGTTGCGTATTTTTTTCATTCTGTATCCTCATCTTGTGCCTTTCTCCAATCCTCAGTATCTCGGCCTGTTGCTTCCAAAAGTGCTATTTTCCGACTTAGGCAATCTGCATTCGTGTGGTTTTTGCCTGGTTTATGGATAATTTCGAAATCCATTTCGGAAAGACATAGGGCCCAACGGGTAAGACGACTAGATGGATCCTTTAACCCAAGCAACCATTTTAAAGCTGCGTGGTCTGTTATAACCTTGAATTTCCTACCGTACAAGTAGCATTTAAAGTATTTGATGTCATAAATAACACTTAACAATTCTTTCTCCGTTGTGGAATAATTTATTTCTGCCGTTGTTAGTTGTCTCGAAGCGTAGGCTATGGGGTGTTCCGTGCCATTAATATTCTGACTCAAAACAACTCCTACTGAATGACCACTTGCGTCACAGGATAAAATAAATTCTTTGTTATAATCTGGGTAGGCTAATACTGGACTGTGTGTTAACTTATCTTTAAGGGTTTTAAATGCTGATTCACAATCTTCAGACCAATGAAATTTAGCACCCTTTTTCAATAATTGGGTTAAGGGTTGGGCAATTTCAGCGAAATTTTGAACATATTTCCGGTAGTACGATGCGACACCAATGAAACTTTGTACTTCCTTAAAGCGTTGTGGTGTTGGGAAGTCCTTAAATGCCGAAATTAATCGAGGATCTGTTTTAATTCCTTTTTCACTAATGACATGCCCCAGGTATGTAACCTCTGTCAATGTAAAAGTACATTTTTCCACATTTAATGTTAATTTAGCTTTTCTAAGTCTCTGAAAAACATTACGCAGACGCACAGCATGTTCATTAATGTCTTTGGAGAATACAATAATATCGTCTAGATATACACAACATTGCTGAGTTTTGAGTCCTCGCAATACTCCATCGAGTAGTCTTTGAAAAGTTGCTGGTGCATTTTTCAAACCGAAAGGCATTCTTTTAAATTGCCAATGTCCTCCAGGGGTAGAAAATGCTGTTTTGTGCCTATCTTCAGGTGCAACTTCCAATTGATGATATCCGCTACGTAGATCGATTGTTGAAAAGTATTTACTGTTACCCAAACTGTCAATGATATCTGTAATGTTTGGAAGAGGATAAACATCTGAGATAGTTTGTTTGTTAAGGTGTCTGTAGTCACAACAAAATCTATATCGTTTCGTACCGTCGGGAGACTTCTTTGGAATAATTACGATATTTGAATTATAAGGCGAATCAGAATATTCTATAATTCCCTCTTTTAGATGCTGTTCTATAAATTCATCCAGTACTGGCTGTAAGTGATGCGGAACTCTATAAGGCTTCCTATAAACTGGGGGGCTATTTCCTGTTGGGATCCTATGCTGTGTGATATCTGTTGCTGGTAATGGACCTTCTGCATTAAATAAATCTTGAAACTCAACTAAAACTGCTTCTATCGTGTCTCTATTATTTCATTTCAAATGCTCAATCTTCTGGCGTAATGCGGTTTTATAGTCGTCTGGTTTCTGACCATCGTTAATATCTGACCAAATGAAATTTTCTTCTTCAGAAGTACTGACTGTAGCTACTAATATTCCCTTATGCAACTCTTTGTCCTCCACTCCGAAATTGTCAATATGTACCGGTACTTTTCTTTCTCCCTCAACGTCTTGAACCCGTACAACACTTCTACGTACAAAACAATGTGATATATCTAATTCCTCATTTTCCTGTAATGGCTCTATTAGACATACTGTATCTGTAGGTACCTCGGGGTCAACGGTCATCCAGAAAAGTTTTCCTGATCCAGATGGTATCTGATCCCGCGAATCAACCTTCAAGGACGTTGCACGCAGTGTAGTTGATTTCGCCTTCCGGTTGGAGAAATCTTGCGGCAGCGGGCCCTTTGCAGCGGTGTCACCTAGCTGAAAAACTATTCCGCTAAGTTCTACAGTTTGCTGTCTGAGGTCGATTTTAGCATGATGTTTATTCAGGAAATCCAGTCCTAGGATCGCGTCGTACCCGTCAGTTACTTTTGTTGCCACTTCTACATCTTCCTGAAATTGTACACCGTGAATATAGAAAATCAATGATGTACATCCTAATGACTTCACTGTACCTCCTCCTACTCCACTCAATCTATACCTTTGAGGGTCATATTTCTTTTCTCCAATACATTCATTACTTACTATTGATACGTTTGCGCCTGTATCCACTAGTATCCTTGCCTCTTTATCCTGTATGGTAGCAGATAACCAGCATTCCGCCTTCACATTCGCCTTAATGGCATGAAATTTTATTGGGAACGCCTGGCGGCGGTTCCGACATTCCCGTTTGAGTTTAACTGATTTCTATTTCCACAAGCTTTCTTAGACCTGCATTCCTTGAATGTGTGACCTATTCTTTGACAATTAGTGCATTTAGGTTGTCTGCAATTTTTTGCTATATGTCCCTGTCGATCGCACCTAAAACATCGTACTCCTGCTGAAAATACATTTGGCTTCTCCTTGTATCTGGTGGCAATGTCTATTTCTTCGAAAGCCGGCGCCACAGATACAGCTTCCGCTAAATTTTTAGGAAACTCTGCCCTGACACGACGTGACGTTTCAGGAGGTAACCCACGTAAAAACGTATCCAGAGCTCTATCTTCTGCCTCTTGTAAAATAACTTTATTTGCTTCATCACTAGTTGTCAACACATAGGTGTTAATATTAACTTTTCTAATCCTATCTACAAAACTTTCTAACGACTGGTTTTGCCTCTGAGTGATAGTGTTTAACTGTTCCCTATAAAATCTACAGCTGTTCTGTTTTTGAAAACGTTTAAGCAATCCTTTCTTCAATTCCTCAGATGTTGGAGCATTCCGTAATTCTTAATGGTATAAGACGTGTGCTTTAGCCTCTCCTGTCAATCTTAACTTCGTCATTGGTAAGAGCTGTTCATCTGACCATGATCCTAACTTTGCAGCTGCTACTAAATCATCAAAAAAGGCTCTTATGTCCTCGCCAGGTTTACCTGAAAAAGGAGTTACTAAGGCTGCTGCTGAGGAATCTAGGCTGGGAGGGATTGAACCGGTTTGCCTAACCTCACTCAACTGTTTAAATAATGCATTATTATCGTTTTTAAGCTGTGCTATTTGATTAACTAAGCTCTGAATAGCTTCCTCAGTAGAAACCGCTTGTGGTGCAGACTCTGACTTTGTACGATTTCGTGTCATCATTTTACAAACTGCTAGTTACACAATCTTACCACACTGAATGAAAAGGATGTATAAATATTTTCGACAAACTCTTAAAATTATGAGAGAGACTACACTTCTAAATAAAGAAAATATTACGACTACAATGCAAACCTCTATCCTTTCACACATTAAACAATACTAACTGTGGACCTTTAGTGACTGTCATTCACACCTCATATTGAGCCAAGGGTTTTTTCTCTGGCACCAAATGTAACAGTTGTGATACTAATGTAACACTTCTGTCACTAAATGTAACTGGGTTTTCTCTTTTGATGCTGTCAATTGTCACGATGAGCATTCTAAAACATTCTGTCAGGGTGAAAATATTAAATGAATTAACTTTTCTCTCTTAACAACATGTAGGCAGGGTGGGTTCTTCCTTGGCTCGGGTATGAGGTAGAATGAAACAGCATTTTTACATAATATAACTTTTGTTGAAGATTTGCACAACTGTATCTTACGGAATGTTCTGGTTCGGAGAGCGGCAGCTGTGTCGTTTGCGAAGTCTTCTGCTGCGGCAGCGGCGGCGGCGGCGGCGTCTGATTACGCGTAGCGGTGTGTATCTCGTGTCGCCGTCTCGCCCAGCTGACGAGAGACGCGCAGCGCGAGGTGGCCGGTTTAATTATTGCGAGCGAAGTCGTGCATCGGATGATACGTTGGGTGTGGCGTCCCAGTGTTTCTCTTTTCTAAGCGGCCGCATGTGTTGTGAGTCGACCAGCGGAGCGGCGCGGCGGGGCAAGGCCAGTGTCCTGGACTCGAACCACGGACTCCCGCTTGCCAGTCTTCGGCTGTCAGGTCTTCATCCCAGCTCACAGGTGACTGCTGAGGTGAGGCCGTCTCCTTCCCGTCCTCACGAGTCACCCGGGTACATAAAAATCAGACTTCAAATACCTTTTAACTTCTGTCTTCTGGCGCCGCGGCTGCTGCTTGCTATTCCATTACAGCGGCGGACTTGGTGCGTCTCCATGATGTAGACTCTTCTTGCATGACGGTCTTCAGCACCGAAACTGACTGAAAACTACTGCTACTTCTTCGTCTTCTTCGTCTTCGTCTCCGTCTCCGTCCGTCTTCATCTGTCTGCCCCACTGCGTCTCGCGTATTTATTCACTTCAATTTACTGGAGGTGAACGACTTTACGGTCATTGACTCTTCTGTCACGTTGAGAAGCTCCTCGAAGAATCTTCTTAACGTCGGTCATTGGCTCTTGGGATGTAGGCGAGGGCCTTTGCTCACATACGACAACTGAGAAACACGTGAGCCGGTCGGGCGTTGCCCTGACGGCTGAATCGACAGCGCCCGCTTATGTGGAACTTGCTGACTTCACGGTCATTGTCTCTTCTGTTCTGCTGTTCTGCCCGCTGTTTGCGAGTATGTAACTCTCTAAACTAAACCAAGTTTTTCATTTATATTCTAATTTCTAGTTCACTTTGATTTCACTAATTTATTTACTTAAGTACCACTCAACAAAAATACGTATGTCCATCGGTTGTGTTTGGCTTTCGAGCGGTGACTGTGATAACTTCGTAACATTTGTGGATGAAAAAGTCCACCGTCAGACACTAATCATGAATTTCCTTCGCTTTCAGTTTTGAGAATTCGTTAAAGCTATGCGACGGTACTGAAGCGCGAAACAGTCTCAATTGTTGGTTATACTGGGCAGCGCAGATAAAAGTAGCCCGTGTAAATATAAAAGAAATGTAGTGAAATTACAGAAACGAAGAACTGAAATGGAATTAATATTTATTTACAATAAAAAATGCAGTGGAAAGCACATTTATATAAGATTATGAACGTGAACCACTACAATATGAGTACATAGGTGTGCACTTGTAAGTTTATTCAGATATACCCGGCGTAAATTTCGGATATAGCTGATGGCAGCTTCTTGGCTGATGTTGTCTTTAAGTTCCTATACTGTGTGCGGATTTGTTTCATACACCTTGCTCTTCAAATATCGCCACTGGAAAAAATTTCATAATGTTATCTCCAGCGAACGTGGCGGCAATAGATGTTTGCTGACAGACATCATGAACTTGTTCCAGGGATACTTTAGACGTGTGGCATATTTGCATATCTTGCTGCAAGAAGCAGTGTCTTCTTTCACGTTCAATATGTTCAGCTCAAAATGTATCAAAAAATTCCATATAGCGATCGCGTTGAGGACAGTGTCAAAACAGATCGGTTCAATGACGCGCGTTCCTGTTACACTGCACCAAACGCCGATTTTTTCGTCATGGAGTGTCTGCCGGCCCTGAGTATTAGGGTTCTCCGTTGCCCAGTTTCTCGTGTTCTGTGGCTTCACATGACCGGAAAGAAGAAATCATAATCACTCATCATGTAATGGAAAGGCTCTAACAAACCAGCGTTGACGTTATTCAGAAGCCACGTGCAATAATCTACACGTTTCTGACTGTCACACTTCCGTAGTTGCTGCACAACCACTACACGATATGGCTTCAAATTAAGACTTTTGAATACCCGCTGGTAACCTCTTCTACTTACATGCGCCTGTTGGGCCAACTTACGTGTAGATTTCTCTGCATAATTCTTTGGCGAATGTCTGCAGTGGCTTCTGGCGTGCGAACTGAACGAATTCTTTGTCGTTTTACATTTTGCACAGATCCGTAGATGCGCCAATTTTCATACAGACTCTGTATTTCTTTCTTTCTTGGCAGCCCTCTATCCGGATACTTGACCCCGAAAATTACGCGAATTTCCTTAATCGAACCTGTTTTCACACATTCTTCCACGGTTTCCATTCTTTCTTCGATCGAGAAACTAATTTTGCAGACTGCAAAGAGAAATCTAATTTCTCTGATGAAATAAACTGAAATGATAGAAGGCTGCTAATAATCGACTACTGCAAAAAACTGCCCTTTGTTGTAGCTGTTTATTTCAGAAGTTGAAATACTGTATTCGCATTCAAAGGACAGGTAGGCCACTTTTTAATGCACCACCCTGTATTAATTATACCGGTAGTAAAAGTGGCGAATAATCTTGAATTAAAGAAATCTATGTTTGAGTTATATTAATTCTTAACGTGTGGGGGGGGGAGGGGGCAGGGGGAACTGTGGTTAAACGTGGAACTAAATGTGTGATCTTGTGATTAATCAAATAGAGGATGCGTGCGTCGTATATCATGCGTCAAATATCAGCAAAACAAAATATGTGCAGAATATGACGCTGAGGCAGTGGAAATCATTTCTAAAGTATGTTGACATACAAGTGGAAAGAGAAAATTCGAAATGGAGCGGTGTTAGACTGAGCATCAGAGGGAAAACTAACCGACATAAAGTTAAGACAGTCTTAGAGAAAACTTTGACGGAATGCAGGGTTAGCTGTTTTCTCAAGCTTTTCGGTCCCTTTTCGAAAGCCCTGATGACGGGAACACTACAGCCTCCCAAGACTTCCCTCTCTGTATCAACCTCTTCATCTCGGAATAGCGCTTACAGACAACAGCCTCAGTTATTTGTTGGATATACTCAGATCTCCGTCTTCTTCTACAACTTTTGAACTCTGCTGGGGCGGGGAAGCTGCTCTCAGATGTCTTACCACATTTCCTATCATCCTGTCCTCTCTTCTGCTAGGTGCTCCCCACATTTCACCCCTCTTCGCTGACTCTGCGGAGGAACTCCTCATTTCGTCATACACTCCAGGAAATGGAAAAAAGAACACATTGACACCGGTGTGTCAGACCCACCATACTTGCTCCGGACACTGCGAGAGGGCTGTACAAGCTGCGCAGCATTTGTGCACCGCCGCCGTCAGTGTCAGCCAGTTTGCCGTGGCATACGGAGCTCCATCGCAGTCTTTAACACTGGTAGCATGCCGCGACAGCGTGGACGTGAACCGTATGTGCAGTTGACGGACTTTGAGCGAGGGCGTATAGTGGGCATGCGGGAGACCGGGTGGACGTACCGCCGAATTGCTCAACACGTGGGGCGTGAGGTCTCCACAGTACATCGATGTTGTCGCCAGTGGTCGGCGGAAGGTGCACGTGCCCGTCGACCTGGGACCGGACCGCAGCGACGCACGGATGCACGCCAAGACCGTAGGATCCTACGCAGTGCCGTAGGGGACCGCACCGCCACTTCCCAGCAAATTAGGGACACTGTTGCTCCTGGGGTATCGGCGAGGACCATTCGCAACCGTCTCCATGAAGCTGGGCTACGGTCCCGCACACCGTTAGGCCGTCTTCCGCTCACGCCCCAACATCGTGCAGCCCGCCTCCAGTGGTGTCGCGACAGGCGTGAATGGAGGGACGAATGGAGACGTGTCGTCTTCAGCGACGAGAGTCGCTTCTGCCTTGGTGCCAATGATGGTCGTATGCGTGTTTGGCGCCGTGCAGGTGAGCGCCACAATCAGGACTGCATACGACCGAGGCACACAGGGCCAACACCCGGCATCATGGTGTGGGGAGCGATCTCCTACACTGGCCGTACACCACTGGTGATCGTTGAGGGGACACTGAATAGTGCACGGTACATCCAAACCGTCATCGAACCCATCGTTCTACCATTCCTAGACCGGCAAGGGAACTTGCTGTTCCAACAGGACAATGCACGTCCGCATGTATCCCGTGCCACCCAACGTGCTCTAGAAGGTGTAAGTCAACTACCCTGGCCAGCAAGATCTCCGGATCTGTCCCCCATTGAGCATGTTTGGGACTGGATGAAGCGTCGTCTCACGCGGTCTGCACGTCCAGCACGAACGCTGGTCCAACTGAGGCGCCAGGTGGAAATGGCATGGCAAGCCGTTCCACAGGACTACATCCAGCATCTCTACGATCGTCTCCATGGGAGAATAGCAGCCTGCATTGCTGCGAAAGGTGGATATACACTGTACTAGTGCCGACATTGTGCATGCTCTGTTGCCTGTGTCTATGTGCCTGTGGTTCTGTCAGTGTGATCATGTGATGTATCTGACCACAGGAATGTGTCAATAAAGTTTCCCCTTCCTGGGACAATGAATTCACGGTGTTCTTTTTTCAATTTCCAGGAGTGTATATCTGTCCACTTCATTTTCAGTATGCTTCTGTGACAACGCATTTCAGCAGCCGTGACCAGATGGTACGATTCTCCTCTCTCCTGGTTTTACCTTCGTCCACAAGTTCGTTCAGCTCGTGGTGGGTCACCTTCCCCTTATGATTATTAATAGGTGTTCTCTGAACTTCTTACTTTCCTCTCAGTGTGCCCCACCATTATTCGATTTGTACATTCGTTTGGTCCTTTTACAATGCAACAGGTGATGTTGGAATATTACAGACAAACTACTTGTTTCAAAAAAAGTGCCGCCTAGAAAATGACGAAAGTAAGTTCGAATGGCCTTCATATTAATATCGTGACAGTAAGGCTGCACCTTCTTATTCGTCATATTATGAGCATGATAGACGTGTCTTCAGGCACACTAAAACATTGTTTACCTTTAAGGTCACATCATATCGTTCCAGTACATTACATTCAGTTATGATAACTAAATAACAAGATAGGCGGAACGATCATGTACATAACTCAAATCCTATCAAATAAAACCATTACAGCTAAGCCTGTTTTTGCGTCCATGAGAGCCAACGGTCTCACATGAAACTCTCTGCTTAGTACGAGCAGGCACCTGCTAAGTGTCATTTATTTATTTAAGACAGAAATGATTTACAGACACTGGCTGAAGACATCCATTGATTGAAATCAATGGGGAAAGCTGAAAATGTGTGCTGGAACGGTATTCGAACCCGTCTGCTGCTTACTAGGCTGATACCATCACCACTGAGTCCAGACGGCAAAAAATTGCACTTATTTTTAAGTTTATTTTTTCAATTGTTTATTCGGCATTGGAGAGGAGGGCATTTTCAATTTGGTGTCTCCGGTCTGGGATATTTTGAACATAATTTGGATACTGCATTTAATTTATGTATTTCAGATTGAAAGGCAGAAGTCATTTCAGAATTTTCATGAAAAGCAGCGTCTTTACAAAAGTTATGGGCGGACTGATATGCAGCTAACAATTAGTAGCGGTGGACTATGATTTCAACGAACAACAAAGGAAATGAACTGATCACCAATTGCAGTGTACAAGGAGACAAGTTAAGTAGTATTTTTATTTTGCTTTTAATTTTATCTTATTTGCGAGTGTTGAACAAAAGACTTAAAATTACGATTTCGATGTTGAAATTATGGAGACTTTCTAATGTGTAAAATTCGAGCGAGAAATACTCAAAAGCTGTAGAATCTAGAAATGAGGAATACTTTAAAAACAATAGAACAGTCAATGTAAAAGCTTTGAATTTAGACATCGACATAAAAATTTCAAATTTGACTCAAGATATAAAAAAAACTAAGCAAAAATCATGATACTGTAATGTAATTGTAGCAGCAACAGCCTTAACTGTAGGATCCAGCTAAACAGAAGTTAGGGTTCAAGATTATTTTGCCCTCTCAGGAACACGATTTAGTGGTTGAGTGAATCGAGTTTCGCTGTTGTTGGCTGTATTGTTGACGAAGCGAAACGTGTGTCGATTATAAAAGGTGAAACATTACCTAAACTTTACAGAAAAGAAGTTGTTTCTAACTTAATTTTTGAAGACTGTTTGGAATGTATTACTTGCAAGCGATTTGTGTGGCGGGAAGTGTCTGAAATTTTCAAAAACACATGTTTTCCGAATAAAATTAAAATTTGGCATTTGGTTGCAGCTTAATTGGCAAATAATTTACGAAAACAAGTTTGGTGGTCAGTTTAGAAGCGGTAGCCTGCAAAACGTGCAGGCATAAACAATGTAATAATTACAACACCCAGTTCTGACACAAAAATTTCAGTGTGTAATCAAACGTTTTGCAAATATAATTTTAAACAACATTGTAGCAAGCCTAAAGCAGGAACTAATTTTTACAAGTACTTGTACAGTTCAGATGGGAAATGTCGTAATTTTGAGCTGGTAACTGTTGATAGAAAAAAAAATAATTGTAATTTGTGATAGCATAGCTTCTCCTATCTATACTCAAAAGTTGTGTAGCATCTACGTAAGAACAAATATAAAGAGAAGATTATCAATAGTGTACAACATTAAAATACCACAGTTTGTGTCAATGAAAAACACATAAGAAGTCGCCAGCCAAAGACTTGTCTCTCACAGTCTGCACAAAACACATTATTGACGTTTCTGCAATGAAAATTTTCTTGACGTGTTAGGCTCTACTTTGTGAATGAATTATTCCTTCAAAGCGAAAATTTAATATTTGAATCTACATTATGGTGGGATTGCTACTGAACAGGGATTACCTAATGTTTTTGTTTTTATTATGCTTATTGTTTACAGTTTGAACTGTGTTGTAAAATGATGACTTCTAGAAAAGTATTTCCTTGATGTAATTAGTTATCATGCGCTATGCCTTCTTATTCTGTATGTGTTGTGAGAAACCTTTTCTGTCAACCTGATTTAGAAATGGAATATGCTGTTTGCCGTTTTTGATTGGCTACCACAAAGAATAATTTTTCATTAAAACTACTTTAATATTTTCCATGTTTTGTGTGAAAGAAGAATAGTCGTAGATCGAATTTAAGATTATTTGGGAAATTATTACGGTATCTGTGTTGAAAATACCTTTTAGGAAAGTAATTTTATTTAATGTATTTTGGGTTTCTTTGTCCATGCAATTCCATGGGAGACTTTTTGCATACATTTGGGAAGATATTTGACGTATAGCTTAATTTTTTACTGTTTGCTGTTAGTAGTGTTACCATGAAAAGTTGAATCAACAAGGTGTATTTTGCGTTAACCTGAAGTAACATTAAGTAACTTTTCATCTCACCCCAGACGCGTTTTTCAGGTGAAAGTTGTTTTGAAAGAGAGAGGATTTAGTTTCGGGCCACACTTAGAATTTGAGAAATATGTATTAAGACTGAAGTCAGGAAGGCTGTTAAGAGATTCTGAATCACTATAATGTATATAAATAATCATATAAATACTCGTTTGTCCAAAATCGAACATCTCTGCTAGTTCTTTGCCTGTGGTTTTTAAATTTTGATGCAAATATTGCTTTCGAATATTCGAAAACATCCATGTAGTTCAATGCAACGTTGTGTCAGAATTTCAAAACAGTGAAAAACATATGGAGATTTACGATTTTGTAGAAAAAAATATTAACATCTGTATAAATAAAAATATACAAGTTTCTTTGTACAACATTGTAAATATCTGATATTTCTTCACTGACTTCTTTCAAATTTTGACATCATATTAAATTCGAATAGGCACAAGTTTTTATATACCTACAACAGTGCCATATGTGATATATCTGTAATAATTACAGGGGAAATCAGCATTGTTATTTTGTAGAAAACCTGAAATATCTTAAAGTTTTTCACCAATTGCTTTGAAATTATGAACATCACTGCAGTCCAAATTCTTGATCGATATGCTTTACATTTTTGCATGAAGTAAAGTTCAGATTAATTATGTACTGGTGAGACAGAGATTTAGGAACCATGTTTTAAACTGTAAGACATTTCCAGGGGCAGATATGGACCCTGACTACAATTTATTAGTTATGAACTGTGGGTTAAACCTAAAGAAACTGCAGAAAGGTGAGGAATTGAGGGGATGGGAACTGGATGAACTGAAAGAACTAGAGGTTGGTGAGAGTTTCAGATGGCGCAGTGGGAAACGATGGGCAAGAACTGGGGAAAGGAGTACAGTAGAAGAAGAATGCTCTGAGAGATGAAATAGAGAAGGCAGTTGAGGATCAAGTAGGTAAAAAGACGATAGCTAGTAGAAATCGTTGGGTAACACAAGCGATATTGAATTTAACTGATGAAAGGAGAAAATATAAAACTGTAATAAATGAAGCAGGTGAAAAAGAATACAATCATCTGAAAAATGACATCGACAGTAAGTGCAAAACGGCTAAGTGGGACTGGCTAGAGGAAAAACGTAAGGATGTAGAAGCATATATCACTAGGAGTAAGATAGATACCACCTACAGAAAAATTTAGCAGACTTTTGGAGAAAAGAGGACTCCCTGTGTGAATATCAAGAGCTCAGATGGTGAACCAATCCTTAACAAAGAAGGAAAAACCGGAAGGTGGGATTAGTATATAGAGGGTCTATACAAGGGTGATGTACTTGAGGGCCATATTATGGAAATGGAAGAGGATGTAGGTGAAGATAAAGATGGGAGATATGATACTGCGTGAAGAATTTGACAAGGCACTGAAAGACCTAAGTGGAAACAGGGCCCGGGAGTAGACAACATTCCATTAGAGCTACTGATGGCCTTGGGAGAGCCAGCCATGACCAAACTCTTCCATCTGGTGGGCAAGATGTATGAGACAGGTGAAATGCCCTCAGACGTCAAGGAGAATATAATAATTTCAATTCAAAATAAAGGAAATGCTAAATGTAGGAACACGCAAGGTAATACTGTCCCTACTACTTATCTTAGAAGCTAGTTTAAGGAAAAGTAAACCTACTTTTATAGCATTTGTAGACTTAGAGGAAGCTTTTGACAGTGTTGACTGGAATACCATCTTTCAAATTCTGTAGGTGACAGGAGTAAAATACAGGGAGCGAAAGGCTATTCACAGTTTGTACAGAAACCAGAAGGCAGTTATAAGAGTTGAGTGTCCAAAAGGGAAACAATGGTTGAGAATGGAGTGAGTCAGGGTTGTAGCCTCAGCTCGATTTTATTGAATCTGTACACTGAACAAGCAGTAAAGAAAACCAAAGAAAAACTGGGACTAGGCATTAAAGTCCAAGGTGAAGAAGTAAAAACCTTGAAGTTTGCTGATGACATCGTAATTCTGTCAGAGACGGCAAAGACCTTCGAATAATAGTTGAACGGAAAGAACATCAACAAAAGTAAAACGAGGATAATGGAATGTACTCCAAGGAGGGGCACTTAGACGTGCATGTCATCTGGGCATTCTGTGCTGCGATATGCACACGGAAAATTCCAGCAACGTAGGCATATCCAATATTCACCGTGTACTCGCGCCATTCATCTGTAGGAATGTCATTTTTCTGTACTGAAAATGATTTTTCTTAACGATGAAATTCTATTTAACAAATCCCGCAGGCATGGAAACACTGGAGCATGTTCAGACCACGCGTTCATGGTGTTACTATTATTATTTCTGTCAATCTGGATAGCCATATTGTACCAAATTCTATGAAGCTGCCTGTTAATCGTGTGAAAAACGTTGTCAGGATCATGCGAAGAGGATTATTCATTTATCGAGACGTACAGACCATTGTCTCAGCATCGTAAATCGTTAGTTACAAATCATTCCATGTTCCCTGCGGTCAAAGTAACGTTAAAGGTGAGTGATTAAGGAACTGAGAGCCAGATGCTGTGTTCAGTAACAAATAACAGCATTGAAGATCGAGGTGGGTGTAAATTGGAATTTAGTGACACGCGCCTAACGTTGAAATTTCAACCTGAGGAACACAACATGAAGAGTAGGACTGTTTCAGTCAATCGCACTGTCACGTCTTTGGACGTTATGTCACACGGGATTATTTAAAAGGGAGGGTCGGACGCTCTTAGGAAGAGTACTGGGGAAATCCTTGTCTTAGTTTCCAATAGAGCTAGGACTTAATTTCGTCCCGGTGGGGCACGCGTAAAAAGCCACAGTGAGCCACCACGCCAGGGCAGACGGGTGATTAATGAGCAGTGTGTGGGTAGGTACCAGGCGGCCCGCAGCCGCCATTAGCAAATTAATGAGCCAGCTTCCGGGAACAACCTGCCGCTGGATTCCGCGAGCAATAGTGATCTGCATTACAGAAATTTTCCCTTCCATACGTGCCTCCGTCTTCCAGCAACTCCAGGACGTCGTAAGCTTCTCCTCCAGATAATACACTGCCGCCCATTAAAACTGCTTACAACAGATATCAAATGGCCATGAAGTGCTTTACTTGCGTCGGCATTCAAATGATGGGCATTTCAGCGCACCCACGTGAGGTAGGCTATAGTAATGTCATTTACATTCAGTATTTAACGAAAGATTTCATAACGGGTTCCTCAACTGATTCATGGCTATTTGTGGGAACATCTCGTTATGTTTTGGTGCCATCCAAGACCACGGTTTATCGTTCTTCGATATCGTTGTTCGCTTTGGATGGGATACCATGTGGGTCACACCATTATGGGAGTGATATCTTCAGGAGAGCAATAGTTAACAGATGCGGGACCTCAACCTCTTCACGTGACTAGCGCCGGAGAGGACAGAATACTGCTCGAGCGGCCGTACATTTCGGACCGTCGCATCACGTGAGTAAAAAACTGGGCTTGTTTGCAACAAGTATGGACAGTGCGATGTGGTCTGGAGCCCAGCTGTCTGTCCGCAGGACGACCTTTGTAGCTTCTTCCCTGGACAAGGATCAACGCCGTCAGTTGTGTCTGCAGAAAGAACACCAGAAGCGGGAAATGGACGATGAGTCCCCATCCTGAGTAGAGCATCACGACGGGTATCTCAGCCTCCAGAGGCTCCGAGGCCAATGAACTTTGCCACATCACATTAGTCTGCGACGGCACCTAGCTTCGAGTACTTCGCGACGACAGTATAACGAAAGACTGCATGTTGCTCGCGACCACGTTGATACAGAGATTATTCGACTGTTGCCTGGTCAGCAAGTTCTCCAGTCCTCTCAGCGATTGTAAACATCTGGTCACGTCGAGAGACTGGAACGTTACCTCCTGCCAATCATTACAAATAAGTGGACTGGACACAGCTGAAGGAGCACGAAATGAACCCGCACCTGGTAGGTGTCAGCTGACACTAAGCAACAGAAAGGAGTGATGGATGGAGGGATTAGCGAAGTAAACGTACAAGGGCAGTGGCATTCATAGTCGCGCGCATAATCCTTTATTGTCGAACTTAAATAACATTTCTATCAGAATACAACCATTCAGATTCCAGCTAGTGAGTAAGCTATGATACAAAATTACATAATCTCATAAGTTCGTCCTGTTCACCGATAACGACAATGATCACAACCGAAGTGTTACACACTAAATTTAAGTTACTCACAATCTGAAATCCACTTCAGTGACCAAAACTGACTCCGACAGTACTAAGGTATACAGGCCCATATGGGATTAACAGTACCACAACAAACAAAAGAAAGAAATACCAATGTTAAATAACATTGGTATTAAAAGGTCAGATTTCACCCCATAGTAAATGTCATTTTGCATGGAAAGGGCCGTTAATTGTAATGATAATAACGGTCAATCAGCCCGTGATTTTAAGTGACTGAAAATTTTTTCAACTTCAGTTACAAAAGTTGACTGAGATAAGAATCTCATATAAACCAGTAATTAATAAAATTTAAATAACTGAAAATTATAAATCAACTTCACTTACCAAAATTAACTTGGCCAAACAACTCTCATATAAACCCATCACTGCAAAAATTTTGACTGAAAATTTCAAAAATATCGGTTTGCAAAATTGACTTACATAAGGAACTCTCATATAAACTAGTGGTTATAAAATATAGAGACACCAATGTTAAATAACTTCAGTATTAAAAATCGGATTCCAATTGCAAAATAATTAACCTTGGGAATGTTGATAACAGTGAGACCAAAAACTGTCTCTTTATACAGTAATAATAAATCATACAAAATTTTGGGCGTTCAACCAACAATAATATAAAACTCATTAAAATAACCATGTGATTGGGCTAACAACTAGCCCCAAGGATGACCAAATGCTTCGACAGCATGATGATGCGGTGTTACAGCCCTACGGCTAGGAAGGGTCAGAAAGATGCAGAGTACTTCTACAACACACTACGATTGTGCATTAATCACAGCAATCATCAGGATACCGTAGTAAATGATACCAACATAGTTCCATGTAAGAACAAGTTATCATATCAGCTGTTTTAAGATACAAAACAGAAATTAACGAGTCCAGGAACGAATCGCACACAAATGTAATGGCGGTCCCGTGACCTGGAACGCCAACGCAACGAGCGCGGCCCGAAGTCGAACACCTGAGCTAGCGAGAAGTATGAAAAGCTAAAGAATCTCCGACAGACCGATCTTCGTTAATTGCAAACACAGCGGCCCACCTAAACGGCACAATAGCTAGCGAACTTGTGCGCAACAGGTCCTGGACGAAAAGAATCTGACGCCAAGTACACATAACTTATTCAAGTGATGTTGAATAACAGAAAATAATATTATACTCGATTTAAATAAGTTACAAAAGTCAATGTAATTTACCCTTGCAACGCGTGATTGCATTATTCGCAGGTAAATACAGGGTGCCGCGCGAAATGTGTTACCATTTTGTTTTTGAATATAAACTTTATTGTCAATACAATCTGAAAGGAACATATACTACAATGAAAAGCCGTCCATGGAGATTTGTTCTAACTCATTACATGCTCAATATGTCCACCATTTCGTTTCCTAACTTCCTTCAAACGAACACTGAAGTTAGTGATTACCCTACGGCTTGTGTCTTCCATAATTTCACTGCAAGCTTGAAGAATAAGTCTTCTGAGCTCTATTAAATCACGTGGACGTTTCGGGAAAATTTTTTCCTTTAGGTATCCCCAAAGAAAAAAGTCGCATGGATTGAGGTCTGGACTACTGGGGGGCCAATTTTGTCCGTCACTGAAGCGACCTGGCAACCTGAGTGAAATGATCCGCATGTCGAAATGCTCATGTAAAACCTCCAACACAGTGTTTGCAGTATGTGGCCTTGCTCCATCTTGCATGAACCATTGCGTTTTGAAGGGCAAGGCAGTAGCAAGAAGCTGTGGAATGAAGCTATTGCGAAGCATGCTCAAAAAACGCTCGCTGTTCACAGTTCCTTCAAAGAAAAAGGGTCCAATAATTCCGTGACTGGAAACTGCTGCCCACGCCGTAATCCTCGGAGCATAATGTTGTCCTTAATGAAGCACTTGTGGGTTTTCAGTGGCCCAAAAGCGTACATTTTGTTTATTAACCACACCGTCTAAACGAAAATACGCCTCGTCTGAAAACCAAACGTTGCTGATTCTTCCCTATCCTCCGCCCACTGAGCAAACAGTAGTCTCTGCTGCTTGTGTTCTTCAGTGAGCTTCTGTGCACAGGTCATCTTGTATGGGTACATATGGAGGTCACTTTTAAGAATGCGTTGAATGGAGCGTCTGGATATTCCCAGTTGCACTGCTGCCTTTCTACACGATTTCCGGGGACTTCTCTGTACAGCAACTCGTACCGCTTCAATATTCTCCGGCGAACAAACAGGCTTAGGCCGAGGTCTCTTCGCTTCCAATACTATTCCTTCCTGTACAAATTTATCGTACAACCTGTGGATGGCCTTCTTGCAAGGGACCCATCGTGTGTTAAACTATTGTCGAAAACGCCTCTGAGTCACAACAAGGCTTGTCGTTTCATGAGAAAGTAACACAATTGCCGATCGTTGCTGTGTCCTCAGTCTTCCATTGTCAGCCATTGCTGCTTACTAGTCTCCTAACGGCAGTATCGAGAATTACACGTCATTTCGTAACTCATTTGTTTTTGCAAGCTGCTGGTACTGCTGTAGAGATCCCAGCTGGATATCTAATGTGCGTCGTAAATTGTGAAAGAAACAATTGCTAACACATTTCGTGAGCCACCCTGTACTTTAAACCGACATAAGGCAGCTAGATATTTGCCATAATTTCTGTTACCGGGTCTTTGAAGGAATCAACGGACATTTAAACCTCGCTCTTGCGGCACCACGTAATCGTAAAATACGTACAAGACACTGTCACAAATCATTTAGGCTAGTGATTTCCCTAGATCACTTCAGGCGAATTCCGGGATCCTTCCTTTGAAAGGGCACGGCCGATTTCCTTGCCACCCTCCCTAATCCGAGCTTGCGCTCCGCCTCTAATGACCTCGTTGTCGACGGGACGTTAAACACTAATTTCGTCCTCCTCCAATTTATGCTCAACAGGAACTGACTACAAGACACCAAATACTTACACTGAGGCCAGTCTGTTCGATTGCCAGAACACGTCCTCTAACACGAAAAATTCACTTGGTTACACTGAACAAAACTCAGTAGGTTGCAAATCTCAATATAGCTTTCTTACCCACATTCAATTGATAGAACCAGAGCCCAGCAGTACCGCGGAAACCGAAAGTATCTCCTTTCAGCGAGTAATTCTAATTACCGTCTGAAAAACACATTGACTCGCCAGGCCTGCTCTCCATGCTGCTCGGCCCACTGAAGATATACGGGAGAGCTGCTCGTGTAACAGTTTTTCCATCGCAGAGGGGATGGGGAGGTAAACAACAGGCTGCACGCAGAAGAAGGCCAGGTCTTATCTCCAGCGGTGTCCGTTTTCAGCTCCACTCGCCAACTTTGGGTCACCTACTTGCTGTGCAACAAAGCTACAGACCCATCAATTCGTGCATCAAAGAGGTAGCACGAAGCCGAAGTGACACATCACGGGTGAACTACATGCCTCATACTCCCCAGCAGGAAACACAAAGAACCCCCCAACCCTTTTTCTTGTGACCAAATGATAAAGAAGGTAACCCCCGCCCACCTTCATGACCAGTGATGCATAGACTCTCGAAGTCTTCCCTGTCCGAATATTCTGGACCAACAGACTGACAATATTAAGAACATTTGAACCTTCGAAATTACCTTCTAAATGACGTTACTGCATATTTAAGGTCAACTTCTTACCCTGTTTGTGCTTCCTTGAATCATGAGCCATTCTGCACTTCCAGTAGTAGTGTTTCGTTGTTCCATGACCAGTGGCACTTCCAATGCACGAAGTGCGGTTGAGCAGGATGGCTTTGATACAGGAATCCTTGGGTGACGAGCCACTGGGCATTTTCTTTACGATTTTCAGTTATAATCGTTTATTAGATGTCACAGCAAATTTTTCCCTACATTGGTACTTGAACAACACAAACCAAGAGTTCAAACGAATGAAGCAACTGCAGTTATAAATGTTGACTTAATAAACCAGCAAAAATCCTCAGAAGTGTTCAAACAGCTGACACCACTAAAATTATCAATTTAGATAGAATAAATAGACTTCTAAACACTTATCAGCAACAACTATTTTAAGGTCAAAGAACAAATGAGCTAATAACCTTAACACTAATGATTGTAGACTTTTGAATGAGTTAATTAAAACTTGATCACATAATTGACAATTACAGAGAAAACATTATCATTAATTCATTTGGTTGGAAATGTTTTACAATTCTTTAATTTCAAAAACCGCCAAACTGACTCAGTCCCAAAACAATTGACAGTTTACCGAGATTGCTGCCCAGAATGCAACTGTGTAACCCTCATGATCTGGCCAGACCTAACACCTTCCCCCAAATAAGGATTTGCAATTACCACGATACTTTAACAACTACTAATGAAACCGTAGGGAGGCCCCTTTAAATACGAGCTGAGTTCCTATTTTGCTTATGCAAATTTAAAATTCAGCCACAGTAAAGTGAGGAATCTCTAAGGTCTTGGCCTGATTCTCCAGCTTTATCATTAGCCATAACACTTCTATAGTTTGAATACCATCGTTAATTTGCAGGATACGAATACCCTGAACTACAGGAAGAGGAGGATTTAGAAGTTTAGTAAACTGACTCCACACATTCTCCTACTTCCGCACACTAAACTTCTCCTGATTCCTAAAATTCGACTATCCTCCAGTCACTTGAGGGAGGATATGCGTTGCTGGACTAACGAAAGCTAATCTCACAATGCCTATATATCGGGATTGAATTTTGGATCTTTATTAACTGAATCCACATCAGCAGGTTAGCGAGGTGGCCTGCCAGAAGGTGTAATCTCGACATTTGATCACACTAGGGAGGGGTTCCTTCTGACAGCACTTCACCTACCTGAAGTGCAGACAAGGAGCGATATGCCGTGCATGTGGCACACACCTCCCCAGCAGTTTCTGTGGTCATGTTTCCTGGGCTGCCCAAAATGCGCCGCAGCCACCGGCATGGTTCCTCTCTCTAGCGGTGGATGCGTAATTCATACGCCAGATGGTCCGTTCTGAAATGTTTTGCCCCTAAGACTCGTCGTGCCCCCATGGTCGGCAGTTTCTGCAAACAAACATAAGAGTATAACAACAGTTTTATAAGACAAGAGGCACCACCTACTAGGGCACACTACCTAGAAGCTAAGAGTTATTCAGTACAAAAATACACGCCCAAACCACGCTATATTAGCATCTGCAAATGCACTAAGTGCAGTTGAGCAGAGTGGCTTGGATACAGGGCTTCTTGTGTGACAAGCCACTGCGTCATTTCTTTAAGATTTTCACTTATAGTCATTTATTAGATGCCACAGAAAATATTTACGTACATTGGTACTTCAGCAACACAAACAAAGAGTAAATTTGACCAAACCTTTAAAAGGAATGCATCAAATGCAGCTAAAAATCTTGACTTGATAAGTTCTCACAAATCTTTGAACAGCTGATACCAATAAAAATTTCAATTTACGAGGGTAATCCTAAAAGTAAGATCTCCTATGTTTTTATAAGTACATAGACCTGTTTATTTCTACAGTGGTTTACATCAGTTTACAGCTTGAACATTTAGCTTTTTTTTCCACATAATCACCATTTCTGTCGATGGATTTTTGCAGACGCTGTGGCAGGTTTTCTATGCCTATATCATGCCAGCCCGCCGCCATGCGGTTCAGAAAGTTATGAGCCTCTTATTTCACCACGTCGTCGGAGCTGAATCACTTTCCGGCCAAATGTTCTTTTAACCTAGGGAACAGGTGATAGTCACTGGGCGCCAAGTCAGGACTGTAGGGTGATTCGGTGATTATATTCCACTGAAACTGTCGCAGGAGAGCAACGGTTTACCGAGCGATGTGATGGCGAGCGTTGTCATGGAGAATGTGTACGCCCTTGCTCTACATTCCTCTTCTCCGTTTCTGAATTGCGCGTTTGAGTTTTTTCAGTGTCTCATAGTATCTGTCAGCGTTAAGGGGCTCCGGAACGCCCTATACTTGCAATGTTAAAATAACGCTTATAAATTACATCTTTCCTCACAAAGTATTTGAGGTAGGAAGTTGAACTTTTTACAGATTATTTATTGGAATATGGGCTAAAACTTAACACAGGGATTTTACAAAATTTTAGTTCAGTTATTAAAGATGATTTTTTTCAATTGTAATGAAAATTCACAACATTTTTTTGCAATTTTTTATTTATATATTCAAAAATATACAATTTTTTGGAAAAAGGCTGTGTTAAATTATGCAGAAGGTACTGTGTAACATTTACTGAAAGTTTGAAACAAATATGTTTGGAAGATCCATAGAAATCATGTAATTAGTATGAGAAATTAAAAGTTTTGGGAATCGAGCGACAAAGATTGGATTAACTTTTTAGTGCATTCCAGGTCCATAGGATGGATTATCTTCATCCTCTGCAAACTCCTCCTCCAGCTTCCTCTTGTTCCTCCTCCTGTTTACTCTTGCTTGTATTTCTAGACTCTTTACAGCCCTGTCTGCAGCCCGAAGGCGTTCCTTGTCTAAAGCAAGCATCGCTCCTACCATGTTAGAACCTATCTTCATTCCCATATTTCTAAATACCTTGCACCTTACAATGTTGCCACCATTGAAAGTCGCAACAGCATCATACACACCAAAGAGAAGTGTTTCTATTCCAACAAATACAGTCTTGGGGATTCTCGACCATATAACACTATTTACACTTTCATCGGGGTTTTGAGTTTTTCCGTGAATACACTTTTTCAACAGTTCAGGTGCTGCTAAGTCTCTGAAAATAGGTTTTATCACCTCCATTATTGCATGAGGCAGACTATGCTTATGAGTGTACACTTCACCAGTAGCAATCCTTTGTTATATTTACACCAACTGTCTTCTTCTTTGGGACACAAGCTATGTTGGGGATTTTCATCGTCTTTATTGTTTACAGTAATAACACATACCTTTGGCTTTCCAACATTTCTCCTTTTCTTAAAAGCCTTCAGAGGATTTCTAATAACTTTCCTTTTACTCATTATTATACTTCAACAAAACAGAGACTCAAGAAACAGAATTAATTACGAATATTTTCGAGATAACGACAGAGTAAATAAACATGAAACAATCGACAATCACACCAGCGATATATATTGAACCATCACAGGTTAGCCACAACACATACTTTACCTCACATCACTAAAATGTACCTGATGAACACGGACGTTAATAATAACACCATTTGACAGCAGTTTAACAGCGCCACAGTGGGTCACACCCATGTAGAACACATTTAAAGAAAAATTTAAAAATAGTTGTAGTCTTCGGAATTGAATAAATTATATATCTATTAAAAGGTAATAGTCTGCAGTTACAGAAAACGCAAAAAAGTAAAAATTGAACTTTTCATGATTTTGAGCCTTTCCGGAGCCCCTTAATTGTGGTCCCAGCGATTCAGCTCCGACGCCGAGGTGAAAGAAGAGGTTCATAACTTTCTGAACAGCATGGCGGCGAGCTGGTATGACATGGGCATACAAAAACAGCCACACCATCTGCAAAAATGCATCGACAGAAATGGTGATTATGTTGAAAAATAGTTAAATGTTCAAGCTGTAAACTGATGTAAGCCATTATAGAAATAAACAGGTCTTTGTACTTGCAAAAAAATAGGAGACCTTACTTTTAGGATTACCCTCGTAGATAGAGTAAATGAACATTTAATCCTCATCAGCAACAAATATCTTAAGACCAAGAAACAAATGAACTGAAAATATTCAGCACTAATGATTGTATACTTTTGAATGTGTTAGTTAAAACCTGACCACACCCTTGGCAATTACAGCAAAATAACAATTTTAGCAACTACTGACTTGGTTACAAATGTTTTATAAATATTTTATTTCAATAACTGACAGACTGACTCAATTCAGAATCAACTGATAGTTTAGCTAGGTTCCTGCCCAAAATACACCATCGTAACCTTCATGATCTGGCCAGATACGAACGTCTTTACTGAAATAGAGGGTTCACAGTTACCACATTACTTTAACAAGTGCTAATGGAAACGGATGGAGGCACCTTGCTCATTGTGGCAGCATACCAGACTAAACTCACGTGCACAAGAAAATACACCGGTGAACCATGCTCTGTGACAGGGCACATCGCAATGAGACACATTCAACTTAACCTCTGTAATAGAGAAACCCACAACAAATTACACAGCAATGCTGAGACAATCGTATAACAAAGTTTTTCTATTAACATGGCTTACAATGACAGGCCTACGAACTGTAAGTTAATCTAGTAGTATCGCTTTGGAAAACAGTAATGTACAATTTAATGTCATGATAACTGAAGGCTGCAATGAGTTGCCTCACAGTTGTGAATTTTTTTGTCTTTATTGTTATTTGAACACCTTATACAAAAGGTGGGCCGGCAGCGGCAATATTACGCCGCTCTTCGGCCACAGATAGTACAAATAGCACAACGAAGACACAGAAAAACAAAACATAATGGTGGACAAAAAACAGTAGAGACTTCAGTGTTCTTCAATTCTTTAGGCGCTAGTTTTTCGGCCGTCACGAACAACACTCTGGAAACTCCCGTAGTGAAAACACCTCTTGTCTCCGATGTCACTCCTCTGTCCATCCTCAACGGCGGCTCGCACACGCAAGGGTTCCCAACGAATGGTTCCCACTTTTCCGTACTTGGTGCCATCAACATGCAATCCCTCAATTCTGATGGCTAATTTGTCTATATCCCTGCAGCTAGTTGGTTTAAAGGCAAATATAGTCCTCAGACTTAATACACTCCAGAATATATTCTATAGTATTCTCCTCCGTTACATCTAAACCAAAAGCAATAATGACATCAAGAACTTCTTCGATATACTGCAGGAGAGCCTCCGTAGGGCTCTGAACATTAGTAAAGTATTTACTGATCAAATATCCCTCAATAATGAGGGTTGGGTGGGGGGGACTCGGTGGTAATTCTACCCCCATTAATACTCTTCTGTAAATTTGATTTACTGCATTTGAGGCCCAATATCTCGGCAACAGTGATTCTCAGCAACCCTTTAGTGAGCGGATAAACCAATCGGAGAATGGTTCAGTGGATAACACCCAGTGCATTAGCATGAGTTGCTAAGTGCATCGACAACCAAAGGACTTCAACAACATGAGGCAACTCTTCAATAGTCAGGACAATCAATCCCTGAACCAAGCCAGATTTCGGGTTTGGTAGCTTAGCAAATGGTTCATAAAGATAATTTATTACAGACCACCCATCCAACACAACTGATTCATCCACCTGTTTGGAAACTAAGGTGCCTCTGCCTACTATATCACTCTTGGACCCTCTCACAAGGGAACCTCCCCATCGCACCCCCCTCAGATTTAGTTATACGTTGGCACAGTGGATAGACCTTGAACAACTGAACACAGATCAATCGAGAAAACAGGAAGAAGTTGTGTGGAACTATGAAAAAAATTAGTAAAATAAACAAACTGAGTAGTCCATGCGAAGATAGGTAACATCAAGGAGACTGGGAGGCAAGGTGTGCCGTGGTCCTGTGGTTAGCGAGAGCAGCTACGGAACGAGAGGACCTAGGTTCAAGTCTTCCTTCGAGTGAAAAGTATAATTTTTTATTTTCAGTTTATGTGACAAACTCTTATGTTTTCATCACTATTTTGGGAGTGATTATCACATCTACAAGAAAACCTAAATCGGGCAAGGTAGAGGAATCTTTTTACCCATTCGCTAAGTGTACAAGTTAGGTGGGTCGACAACATTTTCCTGTCATGTGACACACATGCCGTCACCAGGTTCGTATAGAATATATCAGACGTGTTTTCCCGTGGAGGAATCGGTTGACCTATGACCTTGCGATCAAATGTTTTCGGTTCCCATTGGAGAGGCACGTCGTTTCGTCTACTAATCGCACGGTTTTGCGGTGCGGTCGCAAAATACAGACACTAAACTTATTGCAGTGAACAGAAACGTCAATGAACGAACGGATAGATCATAACTTTGCGAAAATAAAGAAAGTAAAATTTTCAGTCGAGGGAAAACTTGAACCCAGGACCTCTCGCTCTGCAGCTACTCACGCTAACCACGGGACCACAGTTCTGCTTAGCTCCCATTCGCCTTGATATTGCTTATCTTGCGTATGGACTACTCAGTTTGTATATTTAACTAATGTTTTTTCATGGTTCCACACAACTTCTTCCTGTTTTCTCGATTGATCTGTGTTCAGTTTTTCAAGGCCTATCCACTGTGCCAACTTATAACTAAATATGGGCGGGGGGGGGGGGGGGGGGGGTTCGATGGGGAGGTTCCCTTGTCAGTAGTAAGACTGATTTGCAATACCAACGCTTGTTGAAGCGACTGCCTGATAGTCGCATTTTTTCCAGCAGTAGCCCTTACCTGTTCTAAATGACGCCGTGTATACAGTTACTAATTGAAGTCGGCGTGGACTCTACTAATCTGAGTACGGGAGGGGTTACTGTCCCACACAAAAGCAAGGTTATCTAGCACACCAGAAAGAGTCGCGGTACTCGAAGCCGATACACCACCTACCTCAACGATACATTCAAATGTCATACACACCAGCTGGTCCGGTACTCTGCATAAACGTGCACAAAGTTCCGTGACAGTCCCATCTGTCGGTGCCCCTAAAATGTTGTAGTCGTAAATCAACTGGTCTCTCCTAAAGTAGTTCAAGCTAAGATATCCATGAGATTGCAAGCAGCAGGTTCTTTCTTCCTGCAACATAATGGGACAGGAGTGCCAGCCCGCACAACTAAATACCGAACACCTGAAACTAGATGTGTTAGACTGTGAATGTTGCTGCTACAACCAACAAGGAGATCCAGATACAACCACACTCTGCTACCAGTGATATGTACCAGTTTAAACAATAGAAAGGAGTGACGTAAGGAGCGGTGTATGTGGCTGTGGAGTGGAGAGCTGAGAAAAGTAAACATACACGGCAGTAGCATTCATAGTCACACACACAGTCCTTTATTATCCAAATAAAATAACATTTCCATCAGAATACAAGCATTGAAATTATTACTGCTGAGTAAGATGGCCGGCCGTTGTGGCCGAGCGGTTCTAGGTGCTTCGGTCTGGAACCACGCGACCGGTACGGTCGCAGGTTCGAATCCTGCCTCGGGCATATATGTGTGTCATGTCCTTAGGTTTGTTAGGTTTAAGTAGTTCTAAGTTCTACGGGACTGATGACCTTAGATGTTAAGCCCATAGTGCTCAGAGCCATTTGAACCATTTGAGTAAGATGAGATACAAAATTGTGTAATCACATATCTTCAACCTGTTCAACCAGAATAGCAACAACGATTGCGAGAAGAGAGTTGCAGATTAAGTTTAAATTACTGACAATTTGAAATCTACTTCTCCTACCAAAATTGACTAACAATAATAAGGTCAACAGGTCAAAACAGTGATAACAGTAACACAACAAATCTAATTTAAATAGTAATTAATAAAATATAGTAATACCAATGTTAAATAACTTCAGTATGAAAAGTTCAAATTCCAACCCCCAAAATAATTATCATCTTCCTCCCATAGAGAAATTAATTGTAAGGACAATAAACTGTCAATCACGCTGCGAATTTAAATGACTGAAAATTTTAAATTAACATCAGTTACCAAACCTGACTGAGGTAACATAATCATCTAAACCTGATAATAACAAAATTCAAAAGACTGAAAATTTTCTGTCGACTTCAGTTACAAAAATTGGCTTAGACAAACAACTCTCATATAAACCAGCAATTTAAAAAAAAAATTAAGTGACTGTAAATTTTAAATAACTTCATTTATCACAACTGACCCACACAAAAAACTCTCCTGTAAACTAGTAATTAATAAAACATACACAAACTAAAGTTAAACAACTTCGTTTCGTCTCGGTCCGGCACACAGTTTTAATCTGCCAGGAAGTTTCATATCAGCGCACACTCCGCTGCAGAGTGAAAATCTCATTCTGGAAAAATCTTTATTAAAAATCGGATTCCAATTGCAAAAGAATTAACCTTAGGAGCATTAGTGTCTTACGACCAGATGTAAACAGTGACAATTAATAGTAAAAATGTTTGGGCATTCAATCAACAAGAATTTAACAGACATTAAAATAACCCAGCAACTGGGCAGAGAAGCACCCCCAAGGTGTGGCCAAATGTTCGACATCACGAAGTGATGTGCTGTCACAGCCATAGCCCCACCGTTAGGAATGTCAGACAGACGCAGAGTACTTCTACAATACATTCAGTTTGTCCATTAACGACAGTAACGGCCAGTGTAGCGTTCCTAATCTGGGGTACCTGAAAGACTGTAATTTTTTAATTGCTTGTCTCTCTATCTCTCGTTCTCTCATCATTTATAGAAAGATAAACCTAACAAGATTGCACTATATGTGGTGTAGAATCAATATTATCTCGCTATTTTCAATTTTCTTAATGTTGATTAGTTGAGAGTTTTCTTTTATTTATCACTTCTCTTGTTTCGGACTCGTCCATGGTAGGATGTTTTATGGAGATGCTCCGTCTTCTGTGTGACGGAAAAAGGTGTGAACTTGTATCAAAAAATATTCAAAACAGTGTTTATTACAAGTTTGGAGTGAGGTTTTATTTAGTAGGAGAAAAAACCGCCGGCCGAAGTGGCCGTGCGGTTCTAGGCGCTGCAGTCTGGAACCGCGAGACCGCTACGGTCGCAGGTTGGAATCCTGCCTCGGGCATGGATGTGTGTGATGTCCTTAGGTTAGTTAGGTTTAACTAGTTCTAAGTTCTAGGGGACTAATGACCTCAGAAGTTGAGTCCCATAGTGCTCAGAGCCATTTCAACCATTTTTTGAGAAAAAACCTACGTCCATTAAGAAGTAGAAAAATTTTGTATCACGAAGACGATGACTTATCGATGCGACACGGTCAGAAGAAATTTATTTATCTAGTAAGAGGAAGACCACAGAAGGTGATTCCGGAGCTGCTGCTACCGACGACAAGAAACGAGGTAAAGCGGTAACTACCCCAAAAATTACTGTACAAGATGTAAGTAGGCTGTTTAGGTTTTTTTATTGGTAACGCCACCTCTGTATGAAAATCACTGGCTGTGCTGTGTGCAGTCTGTGGCTGTTTTGCATTGTTGTAATACTCGCCATTGTAGTGTTAGGCAGCTGGCTGTGAACAGCGCGTAGCGTTGCGCAGTTGGAGGTGAGCCGCCAGCAGTGGTGGATGTGGGGAGAGAGATGGCGGAGTTTTGAAATTTGTCATGAACTGCTATATTTATAAATGATGATATCAAGGTAAATACATTGTTTGTTCTCTATTAATATCTTTCATTTGCTAACTATCCCTATCAGTAGTTAGTGCCTTCCATAGTTTGAATATTTTATTTAGCTGGCAGTAGTGGCGCTTGCTGTATTGCAGTAGCTTGAGTAGCGAAGATTTTTGTGAGGTAAGTGATTAGTGAAAGGTATAGTTTAATGTTAGTCAGGGCCATTCTCTTGTAGAGATTATTGAAAGTCAGATTGCGTTGCGCTAACAAAATATTGTGTGTCAGTTTAAGCACAGTCGTGTAATAATTCTTCAAAAAGGGGATGTTTCATATGTCGACCCTTAGCCGAGGATACCTCACTGGAATCTTCTGATTTTTTTTCTTGTAGTTTGTGTAATTAGTGTAGCTTTTGTTTATTGCTAGCGCGTAATTGTAGAGAAAATCTCCTTTGTAGTTGCAGTCTTTCATTGTTGTACAGTAAAACAGTTGTGGTATGCATGTAGATTTGCACCAAGTATTTCGCAGCTGCAATTAACTAGATATTATTTTCAGTGCTATGTTAATGTGTTCCCCTATTTTTGCTCTTCAAATTGTGTTTTTCTGTGTTGTCGTGTGAAACACTGTGACAATAATGGCGTGTGAACAACGTAATACTAGGCTCCAAAGCAAACTGAGAAATGACAGTGAAAACGAAAGCAGTGTGTTAGCGCCACCAAGTAATGAATTAACTGATGTTCAAATTAGTAATTTGGTAATTGTGAAAATTATAATAAAAAAAAAGAAAAAAAATCTAAAAAAAAGTGAAACATATGAATCGTCCCCTTTTTGAAGAATTATTACACGACTGTGCTTAAACTGACACAATATTTTGTTAGCGCAACGCAATCTGACTTTCAATAATCTATACAAGAGAATGGCCGTGACTAACATTAAACTATACCTTTCACAAATCACTTACCTCACAAAAATCTTCGCTACTCAAGCTACTGCAATACAGCAAGCGCCACTACTGCCAGCTAAATAAAAGATTCAAACTATGGAAGGCACTAACTACTGATAGGGATAGTTAGCAAATGAAAGATATTAATAGAGAACAAACAATGTATTTACCTTGATATCATCATTTATAAATATAGCAGTTCATGACAAATTTCAAAACTCCGCCATCTCTCTCCCCACATCCACCACTGCTGGCGGCTCACCTCCAACTGCGCAACGCTACGCGCTGTTCACAGCCAGCTGCCTAGCACTACAATGGCGAGTATTACAACAATGCAAAGCAGCCACAGACTGCACACAGCACAGCCAGTGATTTTCATACAGAGGTGGCGTTACCAATAAAAAAACCTAAACAGCCTACTTACAAAGAAATCAATGAGAACTAGCAGTGTTGCTGGTGAGTGTAACAGTAGCAGCTTTTCGATTTACCGCCTTCCCAGCACATCTTCAAAGACTTACCATTATTTATACGAATTGTAAAAACCATAATAACTAAATCATTTCAGTTGGCTACCAGTAATCGGAGAGTGCTGAATGAACAGATAAGTGAGTAGATAAACCTGAAACTGCAAACATTGAAAATGTTCTAATTGTACTTTATTTCCGTGCTTCATGCTTACAACTACTATGGATGAATGAGAGGAGTAGCAAAAGCTAGGATATAAAAAAAAAAAAGCTGGAGAGTAAAATTATCCTGATAATATACTGGAAGTTAGCTGCGAACCATACGCAACCATTTTGCAACGAAGTTAGGAACCATCCATTTATTAAGCCGGTATGATTACGCTGGTGGCGCCTCTATCAGTACTAAAGCCAGACTATATCCTGTACTAAAAATTGTGGCACTGTGGTTATTATTACCATTAGCAGTATTATTGATCTAATAAATTGCTTCAGTATTGCGTAGAGACCATAACGGAGGCATCAGTTAGTGGCCGTTTAGAAACGGTAAAAAATGGAAATGCCGTGTGGCTAGGGCCTCCCGTCGGGTAGACCGTTCGCCTGGTGCAGGTCTTTCGAGTTGACGCCACTTCGGCGACTTGTGTATCAATGGGGATGAAATGATGATGGCAACGACAACACAACACCCAGTCCTTGAGCGGAGAAAATCCCCGACCCAGCGGGGAATTAAACCCGGGCCGCTAGGTATGACATCCCGTCGCGCTGACCACTCTGCTACCAGGGGCGGACATTCGGACACAGTGTAAATTGCACATAAAGTTTTTAAAAGCCTCTTAGTATTTTGTAACTAAGATTACTATTATAATTTTTGACAGAACTTTTTTTAATTTGTCACTACTAAACCAGTCAGTAAAATTGTTTAGAATCGCGAAGATGTAGAAAACGTCGCTGCACATAGCTAGACGACTATCACTAGTGTACCACAAGATTTCTGACATCAGCGGAATAATAATGACTTTTATTTAAACTCAACTTATGTGGGGGACGCGCTAATGTGGATTCCGAAAAATCTGTTTGTTCGACGTTACGTGAGCAGAATCCGATCACGAGCGAACGAAATCTGAGAGACACACGAGGCGCTAACGCGTCATCAATTTCCGAAATGCAAGTGATGTTAAAAGCTATTTGCGACCTAAATACGAACATGCGCAATTTGCGCACGGACTTGTACAATGACTTGACAGAGAAGTTTGAAGATTTGAGAGCAAAGTTACGCTTGGATCTGCGCAGAGAACCATTTTTGAAAGCGGTAACTTCCGGGGACATTACTTTACAAGAAATTAACGAGAAGTGATAAAAAAAACTAAATGACGTCGCCCATGCTTCGACAGGAAACCATACCAGATAACACGGATACAATTCCGTGCGAGAACAAGACATGACGTGAGCTGTTTTAAGATACAGAGATACAAATTAACAAAGCTACAGGGTGTTTCATAAATGACCGGTATATTTGAAACGGCAATAAAAACTAAACGAGCAGCGATAGAAATACACCGTTTGTTGCAATATGCTTAGGACAACAGTACATTTTCAGGCAGACAAACTTTCGAAATTACAGTAATTACAATTTTCAACTGGCTTACACTGAAGAACACTCAGTAGGCTGCAAACCTCAACATAGCTTTCCTACCCGCACTCAGATGATAGAAACTAGCGTCCAGTCGCACCCGGGGAACTGCAACTCTCTCCTACCAGCAGGTGATTCTAACCACCCCCTGAAAACACGGGGAAATACCACGCCTGCTCCCCATGCAGCTGCCGGCCGGAGTGGCCGTGCGGTTCTAGGCGCTACAGTCTGGAACCGAGCGACCGCATGGATGTGTGTGACGTCCTTAGGTTATTCAGCTTTAAGTAGTTCTAAGTTCTACGCGACTGATGGCCTTAGAAATTAAGTCGCATAGTGCTCAGAGCCATTTGAACCATTTGAACCCATGCAGCTCTGCCCACTGAAGACATATGGGAGAGCTGCTTGAAAAACAGTCTTCCCGTCGCAAAGTAGCGGTGAAGATAAACACGAGGCTGCACCCAGAAGATGGCGAGGTCTGCTCTCGAACTGGGGTCCATTTTTAACTGTACTCGCTGACTCAGCGCCACATCCCTGCTGCACGATAAGGTTGGAAGACGACGCTTAAGATCCACCAAAGCGCTCTAATCGATACACTGCGAGCGAGCCACAAGGCTTAACCCCCATACGTCATCCAAACTCATTCCAGCAAAGTGAGTTGCAAGGCTGGTGCCATTGCTGGGGCTACAGCATGTAAATCTGCATGTTTGCATCCATTATACCCCCAAATCTCCAAAAAATTTAATCTTCATCCTACTATACAGTATTCCGTCCGTTTCTAAGGTTTAGTAATTACCTGGAGATGACGAAAATTCTAAGATTGAGGAAGGTTAGCTGGATGGACAGAAGACAAATTGAGAAATTATACACAAGGCAGAAATTGACCATGAATTAAGAATTAATGTGGCAGACTAATTTGATCGTAGGAGTAAGCTAGGGTTGTTGTCTTTTATCACCTCTGTTTAGCATAGTTATTGAGGCCTCTGTTTAGCATAGTTATTGAGGCCTTCACAATGATGACGCTACAAATAGAGCAGGAACGAATAAGTATAACCGGCCAAAAGATATACTGGCTGATGATGTTGTGTGACTTGGATGCAAAACAATATCTCTCTAAAAATTCATCAGACTTGAAGAAGGGCTGTTGTTGTTGTTGTGGTCTTCAGTCCTGAGACTGGTTTGATGCAGCTCTCCATGCTACTCTATCCTGTGCAAGCTTCTTCATCCCCCAGTACCTACTGCAACCTACATCCTTCTGAATCTGCTTAGTGTATTGATCTCTTGGTCTCCCTCTACGATTTTTACCCTCCACGCTGCCCTCCAATGCTAAATTTGTGATCCCTTGATGCCTCAAAACATGTCCTACCAACCGATCCCTTCTTCTAGTCAAGTTGTGCCACAAACTTCTCTTCTCCCCAATCCTATTCAATACTTCCTCATTAGTTACGTGATCTACCCACCTTATCTTCAGCATTCTTCTGTAGCACCACATTTCGAAAGCTTCTATTCTCTTCTTGTCCAAACTGGTTATCGTCCATGTTTCACTTCCATACATGGCTACACTCCATACAAATACTTTCAGAAACGACTTCCTGACACTTAAATCTATACTCGATGTTAACAAATTTCTCTTCTTCAGAAACGATTTCCTTGCCATTGCCAGTCTACATTTTATATCCTCTCTACTTCGACCATCATCAGTTATTTTACTCCCTAAATAGCAAAACTCCTTTACTACTTTAAGTGTCTCATTTCCTAATCTAATCCCCTCAGCATCACCCGATTTAATTTGATTACGTTCCATTATCCTCGTTTTGCGTTTGTTGATGTACATCTTATATCCTCCTTTCAAGACACTGTCCATTCCGTTCAATTGCTCTTCCAAGTCCTTTGCTGTCTCTGACAGAATTACAATGTCATCGGCGAACCTCAAAGTTTTTACTTCTTCTCCATGAATTTTAATACCTACTCCGAATTTTTCTTTTGTTTCCTTTACTGCTTGCTCAATATACAGATTGAATAACTTCGGGGAGAGGCTACAACCCTGTCTCACTCCCTTCCCAACCACTGCTTCCCTTTCATGCCCCTCGACTCTTATAACTGCCATCTGGTTTCTGTACAAATTGTAAATAGCCTTTCGCTCCCTGTATTTTACCCCTGCCACCTTCAGAATTTGAAAGAGAGTATTCCAGTTAACGTTGTCAAAAGCTTTCTCTAAGTCTACAAATGCTAGAAATGTAGGTTTGCCTTTTCTTAATCTTTCTTCTAAGATAAGTCGTAAGGTTAGTATTGCCTCACATGTTCCAACATTTCTACGGAATCCAAACTGATCTTCCCCGAGGTCCGCTTCTACCAGTTTTTCCATTCGTCTGTAAAGAATTCGCGTTAGTATTTTGCAGCTGTGACTTATTAAACTGTAGTTCGGTAATTTTCACATCTGTCAACACCTGATTTCTTTGGTATTGGAATTATTATATTCTACTTGAAGTCTGTGGGTATTTCGCCTGTCTCATACATCTTGCTCACCAGATGGTAGAGTTTTGTCATGACTGGCTCTCCCAAGGCCATCAGTAGCTCTAATGGAATGTTGTCTACTCCCGGGGCCTTGTTTCGACTCAGGTCTTTCAGTGCTCTGTCAAACTCTTCACGCAGTATCTTATCTCCCATTTCATCTTCATCTACATCCTCTTCCATTTCCATAATATTCTCCTCAAGTACATCACCTTTGTATAAACCCTCTATATACTCCTTCCACCTTTCTGCCTTCCCTTCTTTGCTTAGAACTGGGTTGCCATCTGAGCTCTTGATATTCATACAAGTGGTTCTCTTCTCTCCAAAGGTCTCTTTAATTTTCCTGTAGGCAGTATCTATCTTACCCCTAGTGAGACAAGCCTCTACATCCTTACATTTGTCCTCTAGCCATCCCTGCTTAGCCATTTTGCACTTTCTGTCGATCTCATTTTTGAGACGTTTGTATTCCCTTTTGCCTGCTTCGTTTACTGCATTTTTATATTTTCTCCTATCATCAATTAAATTCAATATTTCTTCTGTTACCCAAGGATTTCTATTAGCCCTCGTCTTTTTACCTACTTGATCCTCTGCTGCCTTCACTACTTCATCCCTCAGAGCTACCCACTCTTCTTCTACTGTATTTCTTTCCCCCATTCCTGTCAATTGTTCTCTTATGCTCTCCCTGAAACTCTCTACAACCTCTGGTTCTTTCAGTTTATCCAGGTCCCATATCCTTAAATTCCCACCTTTTTGCAGTTTCTTCAGTTTCAATCTGCAGTTCATAACCAATAGATTGTGGTCAGAATCCACATCTGCCCCTGGAAATGTCTTACAATTTAAAACCTGGTTCCTAAATCTCTGTCTTACCATTATATAATCTATCTGATACCTATTAGTATCTCCAGGATTCTTCCAGGTATACAACCTTCTTTTATGATTCTTGAACCAAGTGTTAGCTATGATTAAGTTATGGTCTGTGCAAAATTCTACAAGGTGGCTTCCTCTTTCATTTCTTCCCCCCAATCCATATTCACCTACTATGTTTCCTTCTCTCCCTTTTCCTACTGACGAATTCCAGTCACCCATGACTATTAAATTTTCGTCTCCCTTCACTACCTGAATAATTTCTTTTATTTCGTCATACATTTCATCAATTTCTTCATCATCTGCAGAGCTAGTTGGCATATAAACTTGTACTACTGTAGTAGGCATGGGCTTTGTGTCTATCTTGGCCACAATAATGCGTTCACTATGCTGTTTGTAGTAGCTAACCCGCACTCCTATTGTTTTATTCATTATTAAACCTACTCCTGCATTACCCCTATTTGATTTTGTATTTTTAACCCTGTATTCATCTGACCAAAAGTCTTGTTCCTCCTGCCACCGAACTTCACTAATTCCCACTATATCTAACTTCAACCTATCCATTTCTCTTTTTAAATTTTCTAACCTACCTGCCCGATTAAGGGATCTGACATTCTACGCTCCGATCCGTAGAATGCCAGTTTTCTTTCTCCTGATAACGACGTCCTCTTGAGTAGTCCCCGCCCGGAGATCCGAATGGGGGACTATTTTACCTCCGGAATATTTTACCCAAGAGGACGCTATCATCATTTAATCATACAGTAAAGCTGCATGTCCTCGGGAAAAATTACGGCTGTAGTTTCCCCTTGCTTTCAGCCGTTCGCAGTACCAGCACAGCAAGGCCGTTTTGGTTAATGTTGCAAGGCCCGATCAGTCAATCATCCAGACTGTTGCCCCTGCAACTACTGAAAAGGCTGCTGCCCCTCTTCAGGAACCACATGTTTGTCTGGCCTCTCAACAGATACCCCTCCGTTGTGGTTGCACCTGTATCGCTGAGGCACGCAAGCCTCCCCACCAACGGCAAGGTCCATGGTTCATGGGGGAAGAAGAAGGGCTGTAAAACTACGGAATCAACACAATACATGGAAAACTAACGTCATGGAATGCATAACAAAAATGATATAAAAGTGTAAACAACGAAAGGTCAAATTGAACTGATTGTACAGTATGTGTATTTGGAGAGCATACAAGATAACCAGGCGAATCAAAAAGTATTGAAATCAAGAATTATAGAAAAGGAAACGCTTGTTATTCAGCAAATTGGGTCGTAGTTAAGAATAAAATTGGGTAAATGTTTCGTGTGGGGCCCTTTTTTGTGTAGTTGTGAAATCTGGGCATTGAGAGGAGAAACAGAGGCAAAAGTGAGACATTGGATACGTGGGTTTGAAGGAGAATGAGCAAAGTAAAACTAATAAAGTGATGAACAGTGAAGTAAAGGGGAAGGTACTCTTCCAAACCTGGTCGAGAAAAGGAAAGCAGAATAGCTGGGTCGTATACTGCAAGGAAAACGAATTCTAACAACTGCTCTCGAAGGTACAGTCGACCGACAGAAGAAAATACGAAGAGCAAGAGATATTGCGGGATGAAGTCAAAAGAGGGAGATACCACACTACGGACGGGTTGGCCTGGAACAGGATGAGTTGGAGGCAGAAATTGCGTCAGGCAACTGTCAACTGGCAGCACACATTATGATGGTAGTAGTTATGATGGTAGCTGGAGTAGCAAATGTAATGGGCAGCTGGATATATTAAAGTTTGCAAAGTATAGGACTATTGACGGACGATTAACTGACAGTGAACCTCCAACTGTTAGATGTATCTACATCTAACAACGTGGTCCATGGCTGGCTCATGCTATGCGCTGGATTAAACCTTCGTTGCGATTCTGTGTTTATTCTCCCTTGGTTATCGCGATTAGGCTGTTATCATCTCCCTCCGCGGGTGGCAGCAGCGGTGTGTATCGATATTCGCACTTTGGACTATCTTTGACCTGGTGCTTATAGTTTCCGGCTCAGCGGTGTGCGACCAGTCGGTCGGTTGGTGCATAGAGCAGCGAGGAATTCTCCGCAGGACATAGTTTGGCTGGGGCCGCTGGCGGTCTGTACGCGGTGTCGGAGTGTGGGGCTGTTCCCATTGCTACGAGGTCCGTGGCTCGCCAACCCTGGACACGAAAGTTGAATTTCGATTTGATCTACCAGCAAGTCAAGGCTGTTCACATTGTGTCGTTTGGATTTCGTTGTCGGTTGTTGGGATATTCCTGCGAGCAACAACGTGGTTTTCAAGTTGGAAAATTCTAGCCACCAACTGGTGAAGTTCCACTGTATTTGGTTATTTGAATTGAAGTGCTCCAGCGGAATCTTCTGCCTTGTGGCCGTTAACGTTCCGCGTTCCGGTTACCTGCCCTGGCCGTTGACGTAAATTTCAGGCGGTGTAGTTTCCTCATCGTGTTGTTGCTGTCCAGCACGGTGTGTAGATTGACAGCTCCGTGTATGATTGGTTGTGGTCGCCAATATCTTCTACGTTGTCCCGTTGAACTCCCTGTTGTGCCCTGGTCGGGTGAAGTGGAAATTATCTTGTCAGTGGGTCCGTTGACTGTCGGTCGGTTGGGTTGTCGTCTGATCGAGAATGGTTGGCCCCACTGCCTGTCTCACCTAAGCAAGCGTTACTGTTTGAGTTCCAGGCCGACCCTCGAACATCTGAGCTCCCTTGGGTGTACTACCTTTTTTTAATTTGTTCTTGTTGTTTGTACTTGTATGCCTTCTAGCCGATTTTTTTTTTAATTAAGGTTTTTTTTGCCCTTAAGGTGTAAGATTCTTTAGGCTTTCAGCCTAATTTAGAGAACTGTTTCAACTAAGACCTTTGGCATTTTAAAGGTTTTTAATGTTGTTGAATTTTAAGTGTTGGGCCTTCAACCGATTTTGAGTTTGAGTTGTTTTGCTCTTAAGGCCTTCACCCTAAATTAAAGAACTGTTTCACATAAGACCTTTGGTATTTACAACAAATTAATGTTATGGAGTTTTAAGTGTTAGACCTTCAGCCGATTTGAATTTAACTTGTTTGCTCTTGAAGTGTCTGATTCTTTGGGCCTTCAGCCTAACTAAAGAACTGTTTTAAGATTAGGTTTTGCCTTGCCTTTTAAATTTCTGTTTCGGTTGAGTTTTGCCTAATTAACAACTGTTTTACGTACGGTCTTATTTTTCTTAATTAATGTTGTTTGACCTTGAGTGCTGGGCTTTCAGACGATTTTGAATTCAAATTGTTTGCTCTGAAAATCTCAGATTCTTGGGCCTACAGCCTAAATAAAGACTGTTGTAAGATAAGGCTTGCCTTTTAAATTTCTGCTTATACTTGCGTTTTTAGTTATTGGCCTTCAGCCGTTTTTAAATGAAAGTGGCTTTCAGCCGATAATTAAGTCCCAAAGATTAAAGCTGTGTGTTTCAAAAATTTTTTTGTTTCTTGTAATATTTGATCAAATAATAAAGTTGTATGTTCGAGTGTAACTGACAGCCCCTTATTTTGGCCCCTTTCCACAATTTAAACTATCTGACCTGTCCCGTGGGTTAAGCTGGGCGTCTCAAAACGTTCTGTGTAAAACCTACCATCAGAGTTAAACACAACACGTAATGTACATAATAGCTAGGAAATTTAGGAATGTGGAACGTTAGTTCGAACAATTCCAGTTCTGTATTTATTCTTAGAAACACAACGCAAAACATATTGCAGGTTGATGTCACACCCCCCCCCCCCCCCCCCACACACACACACACACACATATATTCGATCTAGAAATCATAGGTCTGAGTTACACACAAATTATTCCATTGTTGGAGATATCAAATAGTCTGTACATGCAGACTATTTAATACGTAATTCGGTTCTCGGCAGAATGCGGTCGCGGCAGCAAAGTTTGGAACGCGCAGTGTACTAAACAGTTCAATACTTCTCCCTGCAGCTGAGGTTTAATACGCTAACAGAGTGCGATAATTACCTATGGAGAAGTAACATCAAAACGAGAATAAAACATGCCTCGCAAACGGGCCGTTCTTGCGCTGCAATCAAGTCGTTCTGCCTATACGTGGACAGGAAGTGGAAACATCAACAGGCCGGCCGGAGTGGCCGAGTGGTTCTAGGCGCAACGGTCTGGAGCCGAGCGACCGCTACGGTCGCAGGTTCGAATCCTGCCTCGGGCATGAATGTGTGTGATGTCCTTAGGTTAGTTAGGTTTAAGTAGTTCTAAGTTCTAGGGGACTGATGACCTCAGAAGTTAAGTCCCATAGTGCTCAGAGCCATTTGAGCCATTTTTGAAACATCAACATTTTCTGGAAATCGCCGGTCGGAGTGGCCGTGCGGTTCTAAGCGCTACAGTCTGGAGCCGAGCGACCGCTACGGTCGCAGGTTCGAATCCTGCCTCGGGCATGGATGTGTGTGATGTCCTTAGGTTAGTTAGGTTTAACTAGTTCTAAGTTCTAGGCGACTGATGACCTCAGAAGTTAAGTCGCATAGTGCTCAGAGCCATTTGAACCATTTTTTTTTTTTTCTGGAAATCGAACAGGTACTAAGGTGGCGGGGGTTTCTCTCGCTCCCTTCTCTCTCTCTCTCTCTCTCTCTCTCTCTCTCTCTCTCTCTCTCCCCCACTCTATCTCTCACTGTGTGTGTGTGTGTGTGTGTGTGTGTGTGTGTGTGTGTGTGTGTATGTGCGTATGTGTCTGTGTGTGTATGTGGCGCAATTAACATTCAGAATGGAAAGAGAATGCATTATGCGTCAGCTGCATTGCTTTTTCTTGCTTAAAAACTCGATTTATCTTTAGAATACTTCATGAATAGATCATAATCTGCTCTGAAGGACATCAGCGATAGCAGGAATCAGTAACAGGACTTTGGAAACTTACTCCGGGCAACTCAGAGGAGTGGCAGGGCTGTCCAATTGAATTTCAGATTCAGCCGGGGCAGCGGGCTCGGGAGGAAGGAGAAGTAGGCTTAGCTGGGCTTTTGCGAAGTGAGTCCGTGGAGGTGCAGCTGCGGATACGTTGACATTCAAGACATCGACAGTTCCAGAGATTCTGGCGAATGTGCTGAAGCCGATAGAGACGGAACCTGTTACACCGAGCAGAACACTTTATAGGAATTGTTATGAAATCCCGTTGGGTCTATTGTGTGGGATATCCGACGGCAATAGCAGCTCCCTTTGTAGACATACTCGAGCAATTGGAAGAGGGATTTACCGCGACGGAAAAGGCTCTTACAGCTCAGTTTTTCTTTCCGCTCTCTCTGTTCCGTTGTAGATACGTTCCTCTGTATTCGATTTTATCGTCCAGTCAGCTGCCATCGAGATTATTAGCTACAAAACTCTGTTTTAATGCAGATTAGGGGAAATTCTTAACGTATCAACGATCGTTGTAATCGCGAGACGTCTATTGGGAAACCATGCAGTACGAGGGGCTTTTGAAAATTCCGTGCAAAAATAAAAACTACTTACGTGATGGGGTAAACCTTTCTTATTTTTCGACATAGTCTCCTTTTAGACTTACGCACTTCGTCCAACGCTGTTCTAATTTGTTAATCCCTTCCGAATAATAGGAATTGTCCAAGTCTCCAAAATAGCTGTTAGTTGCTGCAATCACCTCCTCGTTTGAATAAAACCTTTGTCCCACAAGCCACGTCTTCAAATTGGGGAACAAATAGTAGTCCGAGGCAGCCAAGTCGGGAGAACAGGGGGGATGTGAAACGAGTTGGAATCCTATTTCCATTAATTTTGCGACCACAACTGCTGAGGTGTGTGCTGGTGCAGTGTCGTGATGGAAAAGGACTTTTCTGCGGTCCAGTCGTCGGCGTCTTTCTTGCAGCTCGGTTTTCAGACGGTCCAATAACGATGAATAATATGCACTTGTAATAGTTTTACCCTTTTCCAGATAGTCGATGAGGATTATTCCTTGCGAATCCCAAAAAAACAGTCGCCATAACCTTTCCGGCCGAAGGACCGGTCTTCGCCTTTTTTGGTGCCGGTTCTCCCTTGGTAACCCATTGTTTAGATTGTTGTTTGGCCTTAGGAGTATAGTAATGTATCCATGTTTCATCCACAGTGACAAAACGACGCTTAAAGTGCTGCGGATTCTACCTGACCAGCTGCAAACCATCCTTGCAACACTTCACACGATTCCGTTTTTGGTCAAGTCTGAGCAATCACGGTATCCATCTTACAGATACCTTTCTCATGTCCAAATGTTTATGCACAATATTATGCACCCGTTCATTCGAGATGCCCACAGCACTAGCAATCTCACACACCTTAACTCTTCTGTCATCCATTACCATATCATGACTTTTATCAATGATTTCTGGAGTCCTAACCTCCACAGGGCGTCCAGAACGTTCAGCATCACTTCTGCCCATTTGGCCACTCCGGAAATTGTGAAACCACTTATAAACTGTTGTAATCGAAGGTGCAGAGTCACTGTAATGCTTATCAAGCTTCTCTTTAGTCTTCTGGTGCGTTTTGCCTTTCATAAAGTAATGTTTAATCACCACACGAAATTCTTCTTCGTCCATTTTTTGACAATTACTCGACTTCCTTGATTCACACGAATGCCAAACACAAAGAAATAGACCAATATGGCTGAAACTCGGTATGCGTTCTTTCCAAAGATGCTACTAACTAAACATGACCTCGATGCGCGTCGGTGGTGCCATCTCTCGGACTTTGCACGGACTTTTCAAACGCCCCTCGTAGTTAATGAGGGAACTGCGTCAGTGGTTTGCAATGGCGTCCTCCTGAAAGCTACCCTAGGTTTTCGGTGCATTCATTCGACTCGCCCTTCAAGAAAATAGTGCCTTTGCGGTCTAACAACGCAAACATTCCCCATTAAGTTAATTAATTGTTGCAATTATTATGTCTTCAGAGTTGTAGCTGAGAAACTATTCTTTAATGTGCACCATATATCGATAAATGATTAACCATTCTGCTTCAAATGCTGCGTGTGATAACCGTTATCTGGACTCCAACGATTTTTGTTTATTTGCGTAAACTTGGAGTTCTATCAAATGGAGAGAATTCGCAACAAATCAATCAATACAATGCAAACGGTTTTCAATTTATTTTTACAATGATAACCCATTTAGATTTGATAATGTAATAGTAACAGTGTCACTACACTGTTTTAAAACACTGTATTTATTTATTGCATATTTAATACCATACCAAAGAGAGAATGTCGGGGTGTTGCAGTTTCGGTTCTATCCAGTTAAATTCCGGAAAACTGCGAAGAGGGCAAGCAGTAGTCGACGACACTGATTAATTTATATGTTTTTTTTTTTTTTAGGATATGTCCCTGAGCGTTGTTTTTCTCCTGTACTACGCTGATGATACGTCACATATATGATATGTCCCATATACAATCTGCCTTATTTGCACGGAATGCGATACACACCTCAGTGCTCAAATGACTCAAATGGCTGTGAGCACTATGGTACTTAACTTCTGAGGTCATCAGTCCCCTAGAACTTAGAACTACTTAAACCTAACTAACCTAAGGACATCACACACATCCATGCCCGAGGCAGATTCGAACCTGCGACCATAACGGTGGCGCGGTTACAGACTGAAGCGCCTAGAACCGCTCGGCCACCACGGCCGGCACCTCAGTGCCTCAGAGACCTAGATCACCCAAGTAAATAGCGAACAATTGTGGTCCGGTGACATGGTGCTTTGTCGCCCACAAAAATTCGATCATTGTTAGGAAACATGAAGTCAAGGTATGGATGCAAACGGTCATCAAGCAGCCAAACGTAATCATTTCCAGTCAATGATCCACGTAAACACAGCTCACACTTTTAAGGAGCCACCACCAGCTATCACAGTGCCTCGTTGAGAACTTGTGTCCGTGGATTCGTGGTGTTTGCGCCATAATTGAACGATACATCAGTTTCTGCCAACTGAAATCAGGATTCACCTAACCGGGCCACGGGTCTCCAGTCGTCTAGGATCCAACCGACAGGGTTCCGAGCCAACGAGATGCTCTGCATTCGATGTAGTGAGGTAGCAAAGGCACTTGCGTCAGTCCTCTGTTCCCATAACCCATTAACGCCAATTTTCGCCGCACTGTCCTAACGGATTCGTTATACTTCCTACATTGATATCTGCGGTTATTTCACGCAGTATTGCTTGTCTGTTATCAGTGACAACTATGCGAAAACATCGGTGCTCTCGGTCGTTAAGTGAAGACCGTCGGCCGTCCGATACTGAATGTCCCATGCGTCTAAATCCAACTACCAACCCACATTCAAAATTTCTTGATTTCCGTCGTGTGGCCATAATCAGGTCGGGAGTATTTTCACACGAATCCACTGAGTAAAATGACAGTTTTACCAATGCACTGCGCTTTTATACACTCCTGTAAATTGAAATAAGAACACCGTGAATTCATTGTCCCAGGAAGGGGAAACTTTATTGACACATTCCTGGGGTCAGATACATCACATGATCACACTGACAGAACCACAGGCACATAGACACAGGCAACACAGCATGCACAATGTCGGCACTAGTACAGTGTATATCCACCTTTCGCAGCAATGCAGGCTGCTATTCTCCCATGGAGACGATCGTAGAGATGCTGGATGTAGTCCTGTGGAACGGCTTGCCATGCCATTTCCACCTGGCGCCTCAGCTGGACCAGCGTTCGTGCTGGACGTGCAGACCGCGTGAGACGACGCTTCATCCAGTCCCAAACATGCTCAATGGGGGACAGATCCGGAGATCTTGCTGGCCAGGGTAGTTGACTTACACCTTCTAGAGCACGTTGGGTGGCACGGGATACATGCGGACGTGCATTGTCCTGTTGGAACAGCAAGTTCCCTTGCCGGTCTAGGAATGGTAGAACTATGGGTTCGATGACGGTTTGGATGTACCGTGCACTATTCAGTGTCCCCTCGACGATCACCAGTGGTGTACGGCCAGTGTAGGAGATCGCTCCCCACACCATGATGCCGGGTGTTGGCCCTGTGTGCCTCGGTCGTATGCAGTCCTGATTGTGGCACTCACCTGCACGGCGCCAAACACGCATACGACCATCATTGGCACCAAGGCAGAAGCGACTCTCATCGCTGAAGACGACACGTCTCCATTCGTCCCTCCATTCACGCCTGTCGCGACACCACTGGAGGCGGGCTGCACGATGTTGGGGCGTGAGCGGAAGACGGCCTAACGGTGTGCGGGACCGTAGCCCAGCTTCATGGAGACGGTTGCGAATGGTCCTCGCCGATACCCCAGGAGCAACAGTGTCCCTAATTTGCTGGGAAGTGGCGGTGCGGTCCCCTACGGCACTGCGTAGGATCCTACGGTCTTGGCGTGCATCCGTGCGTCGCTGCGGTCCGGTCCCAGGTCGACGGGCACGTGCACCTTCCGCCGACCACTGGCGACAACATCGATGTTCTGTGGAGACCTCACGCCCCATGTGTTGAGCAATTCGGCGGTACGTCCACCCGGCCTCCCGCATGCCCACTATACGCCCTCGCTCAAAGTCCGTCAACTGCACATACGGTTCACGTCCACGCTGTCGCGGCATGCTACCAGTGTTAAAGACTGCGATGGAGCTCCGTATGCCACGGCAAACTGGCTGACACTGACGGCGGCGGTGCACAAATGCTGCGCAGCTAGCGCCATTCGACGGCCAACACCGCGGTTCCTGGTGTGTCCGCTGTGCCGTGCGTGTGATCATTGCTTGTACAGCCCTCTCGCAGTGTCCGGAGCAAGTATGGTGGGTCTGACACACCGGTGTCAATGTGTTCTTTTTTCCATTTCCAGGAGTGTACTTTGTGTACGCCACACTAAATCCATTTGTATATGTGCATATCGCTATCCCGTGACTTCTGTCACTCAGTGTCTCTGGCACTTGAGGAAGCATAAGACTCATGCGCATTTATTCGTTTTTTTCCCAACCTGTTCCACTTGCGTTTAGTTTGGCGGGAAAGCGCTATTGACAGGTATTTCTGAAAGGAGCTGGTGCCTTTTCTCTTCTCTGTCTTCATACGCTTTTATAATGTATGTTACTCCCCTCTTATATGCAATTTTCACCTATGAAACTGTAACTCTGACCAACCTGGACTTAAGAATGTCGTATGATCTTTCAAGCCTTCCCGGATAATCTATTGCAAGTGCACTTCTCGCGTTTGCTGCTGCAAAATATCGTCTGAGTCCCACAATATTCCGTTGAAATAACTTTTCGACATCTGTTCGCTTCTCACTATTCAAGACGGCTCGTGATATTCGCGCGACAGTGTGTGAATTTATCGGGGCCACGAGGAGGAATCACGCATGCGCAGAAAAGTCTTACACTTTGACGGCGCTAGCGCCCATAGACCCTTCTACCGGGTACCGAAGAGATATCATGTGCGTGTGCGACCTCGGCATTCCCTGTGCTGCTGGAATTTACTGTGGCTGAAAGCTGAATTAAAACCATACAATGTGCTGCGTCAGGTGTGTAATCATAGGTTCTTGTTTCACAGTTTTTAATTCGATGGCAGCCAACTCTGTGTTGCAGGTGTGCGTAACTGGAATTCCACATCCTTATTGATGTTATAGTCTTAGGTGGAAATTTCAATTTACCAGATATAGACTGGGACACTCAGCTGTTTAGGACGGGTGGTAGGGACAGAGCATCGAGTGACATTATACTGAGTGCACTATCCGAAAATTACCTCGAGCAATTAAACAGAGAACCGACTCATGGAGATAACATCTTGGACCTACTGATAACAAACAGACCCGAACTTTTCGACTCTGTAAGTGCAGAACAGGGATCATAAGGCCGTTGTAGCATCCCTGAACATAGGAATATAAAAAAAGGGAGGAAGGTTTATCTGTTTAGCAAGAGTAATAGAAGGCAGATTTCAGACTACCTAACAGATAAAAACGAAAATTTCTGTTCCGACACTGACAATGTTGAGTGTTTATGGAAAAAGTTCAAGGCAATCGTAAAATGCGTTTTAGACAGGTACGTGCCGAATAAAACTGTGAGGTACGGGAAAAACCCACCGTGATTCAACAACAAAGTTAGGAAACTACTGCGAAAGCAAAGAGAGCTTCACTCTAAGTTTAAACGCAGCCAAAACCTCTCAGACAAACAAGCTAAACGATATCAAAGTTAGCGTAAGGAGGACTATGCGTGAAGCGTTCAGTGAATTCGAAAGTAAAATTCTGTGTACCGACTTGACAGAAAATCCTAGGAAGTTCTGGTCTTACGTTAAATCAGTAAGTGGATAGAAACAGCATATCCAGGCACTCCGGGATGATGATGGCATTGAAACAGAGAATGACACGCGTAAAGCTGAAATACTAAACACTTTTTCCAAAGCTGTTTCACAGAGGAAGACCGCACTGCAGTTCCTTCTCTAAATCCTCGCACAAACTAAAAAATGGCTGACATCGAAATAAGTGTCCAAGGAATAGAAAAGCAACTGGAATCACTCAACAGAGGAAAGTCCACTGGACCTGACGGGATACCAATTCGATTCTACACAGAGTACGCGAAAGAACTTGCCCCCCTTTTAACAGCCGTGTACCGCAAGTCTCTAGAGGAACGGAAGGTTCCAAATGATTGGAAAAGAGCACAGGTAGTCCCAGTCTTCAAGAAGGGTCGTCGAGCAGATGCGCAAAACTATAGACCTATATCTCTGACGTCGATCTGTTGTAGAATTTTAGAACATGTTTTTTGCTCGCGTATCATGTCGTTTTTGGAAACCCAGAGTCTACTCTGTAGGAATCAACATGGATTCCGGAAACAGCGATCGTGTAAGACCCAACTCGCCTTATTTGTTCATGAGACCCAGAAAATATTAGATACAGGCTCCCAGGTAGATGCTATTTTCCTTGACTTCCGGAAGGCGTTCGGTTGAATTCCGCACTGTCGTCTGATAAACAAAGTAAGAGCCTACGGAATATCAGACCAGCTGTGTGGCTGGATTGAAGAGTTTTTAGCAAACAGAACACAGCATGTTGTTACCAATGGAGAGACGTCTACAGACGTTAAAGTAACCTCTGGCGTGCCACAGGGGATTGTTATGGGACCATTGCTTTTCACAATATATATAAATGACCTAGTAGATAGTGTCGGAAGTTCCATGCGGCTTTTTGCGGATGATGCTGTAGTATACAGAGAAGTTGCAGCATTAGAAAATTGTAGAGAAATGCAGGAAGATCTGCAGCGGATAGGCACTTGGTGCAGGGAGTGGCAACTGACCCTTAACATAGACAAATGTAATGTATTGCGAATACATAGAAAGAAGGATCCTTTATTGTATGATTATATGATAGCGGAACAAACACTGGTAGCAGTTACTTCTGTAAAATATCTGGGAGTATGCGTAAGGAACGATTTGAAGTGGAATGATCATATAAAATTAATTGTTGGTAAGGCGGGTACCAGGTTGAGATTCATTGGGAGAGTCCTTAGAAAATGTAGTACATCAACAAAGGAGGTGGCTTACAAAATACTCGTTCGACCTATACTTGAGTACTGCTCATCAGTGTGGGATCCGTACCAGATCGGGTTGATGGAGGAGATAGAGAAGATCCATAGAAGAGCGGCGCGTTTCGTCACAGGGTTATTTGGTAACCGTGATAGCGTTACGGAGATGTTTAGCAAACTCAAGTGGCAGACTCTGCAAGAGAGGCGCTCTGCATCGCGGTGTAGCTTGCTCGCCAGATTTCGAGAGGGTGCGTTTCTGAATGAGGTATCGAATATATTGCTTCCCCCTACTTATACCTCCCGAAGAGATCACGAATGTAAAATTAGAGAGATTCGAGCGCGCACGGAGGCTTTCAGACAGTCGTTCTTCCCGCGAACCATACACGACTGGAACAGGAAAGGGAGGTAAAGACAGTGGCAAGTAAAGTGCCCTCCGCCACACACCGTTGGGTGGCTTGCGGAGTATAAATGTAGATGTAGATGTGATTGACTGCTGCACGGGTACGTATTGTTCCTTAATAATACAATCACGTAGTTATTTTCCTGATGGTAAAACTTCAGTCTTTGGCAAAACTTGAGAGGCTTCATGTTCAGATAAAGCTATGCTCACACGTCTTTGAATGTGGTGTTCTACACGGCGTTCTTGCATAGTACGATTGGTTGCCCCAATGCAATACTTCCTATATTGGCATAGAATCTTATATACAGAGCGTTTTCTAAGACTAAAATCGCGTTTGACCAAACTCAATAAATTTCTTCAATATTATCATTCGACGAAAGAAAGAAAGCAGTTGCGGTTGGTGTCTCCTCGTCTTGATTTACATCCTTGGACTGAACTCAATTTAATCGGAATGCATTGTTCGGAATGATGGCACTCTCTTAATATTCTAAGGTGAACATGACACAATAACATTGAAGTGTGCATTGACAAATCTCTAAAAAGCTGCGAAATCCAAGACAGTAAGTGATCATAAAATTTTTACTTTATTCGATCTGTTAGATCATTAGATGTGTCTAAAAAAAGTAATAAAAACAATGACCAACGGTGTAGGGGAAACGTCCGTATGCATAAAAAATAATTAAAAAAAACAGGCGTACCTGATGATGATCTAACAGCTCAAAAACAATCCCATAAGAAAGGAAACATTTTCCCGTCGAAGACTGTTTTGCATTACATTGTAAAGGATACTTTTCCTGTCTGGTTTCATGTTTGTGAGAATTGGAACACCCGTTTAGAGTATCTGAATTCAAACCGCCAGAACACTAGCATCACAATGTAGGTAGAAAAGGATGGCTGCCTTCCTTTTCTTGAGGTGTTGGCCAGAACGAATGTTGGGATATGCCTTTTATAGGGAGACAACTCACAGTGATTTGTATCATCGGGCTGTTAGTTATCACCATATGGCTCAGCGTGGAGGATTACATCGTACCTTGGTTCATACGGCCCACGTCATCTTAGACCATCAGATGAGGTCACCAACGATAACTCACCTCGAAGTTACCTTTTGCCAGAATGGTTATAGTGAAAGACAGATCAGATAAATGTTGCTTTATCGAACAACCATGAAATGGCTGAATGGCAAAAATAACGAAGTGGCATCTAAGTCTATGGCCTTTTTGCCTTACACAGGGAACATTTCCAGTAGCATTAGCCGTGTTCTGTGTAAACACGATGTGAAGATAGTTTTTCGACCGCCATCTGATATTAAGGATCTCTTAGGTTCTTTAATAGATGATATTGGCTTTCGAAAGTTTGGTGTCAATCAAATTGTATGCAGTTGTGGCATGTCATACGTTGTCCAGATCACCAGGACCGAGCAGGATCGGTGTATTGAGCATAAGCGTCCCAGACGCTGACAATAGCCAAGCAGCTCTTTCGTTGCAGAATATTCACTTGATACCGGTCTGCCTACGAAGTGTAACAAAGTGTCCCTACAGAGACAGGGATTATTTATTAAATTCTGCTTGGAATTCTACTCTCTCCCTCGCTAAGCAAAAGGGGGACAGAGTGAAAGCTACTTGCTTACCCTTCGACAATGAATATTCACTATCGATGATTTCTGACATTTGTTATTTTTGGTTGTGTGGTGGAGCTAGTTGTTTAGGGTGTGGGCGTTGTCTTTCTGCATATTTAGTATTATGGTTCATGGTTTGGGCAGCCCTGCCTATAGAGAGTTTAAATTCACTTAGACAGTGCTCTCTCATTGCACTGGTGCTTTGAACATGACTAGATGTTCACCTGTAGAAATACCAGCTGTTACCGAAGACGTCACATGGCTGCGTTCAAACAAGTTTGAACATTTTATACTCTGGAACAAACTCAAGTTAAAAAATGCACAGAAATAATGAGCTGTCTGCAATACAGTAAAAACTCGATTAACCGTTACTCTTTAAACCGTCAGTTTCTGTTAACCGTCACTGCTGTAACAGCATAATAATACTGTCATAACAGAATGTTCTAAGGTGCAGTGACGCGTTCGCTTTGTTTATTTACTCAAGTTTAGTGGGAAGTGAATGTACCCGCCCGCCGTAGAATGGTACATAAAATATGACCTTCAGTTGACGTGCTACAATTTCACAAACAATTTGTACCTCAAGTTAGAGCACATTTGGCTGAAAAAAAGTTGCCACAGAAAGCGCTATTGCTATTAGACAATGCCCCAACGCACCCTACTTGTGAAATGAAAAGTGATGACGGCAACATAACATGTCTCTTCCTTCCAGCAAACACAACTTCACTTATACAGCCCATGGATCAGAGAATCATCGAAGACATGAAACGTCGTTATACAAAAATATTTATTGAAAGTTTGCTCTCATCTCATAAATCAACATCTGTAAAACAGTTTTGAAGGTCTTACAGTATTGAAGATGCCATTTTCAATGTTGCCACTGCATAGAGTGATTTGTCAGTGTCAAATCTCAAGAACGGCTGAAATAAACTTTGGCGTCAACCTAGAGGTGAAGAATCGGAGGAACCTGAGTGTGTGACAGTTGACGAGATGGTCAATTTGTGCAATAATTTACAAATCAGCACAAATTTGACGTCAGAAGAAGTATCAGAGTGGTTAGAGGGTGACAAACTGGACGGGGGTTTTCAAATTTTGAGTGATGACGAAACTGTTGCCAGCCTAAGTGCCACCAAAGAAGAAGAAGAAGAAGAAGAAGAAGAAGAAGAAGGGGCTGATGAAGACGAGTGTTCAAACCATGAAGAAAAACAAACTATTAGCCATTCAGAGGCCGAAACAATGCTGTCCAAGTGTATAGAATGGTTTGAAAGTGAAGAAGAGGCTAATGCAACGCAGGCACTACTGCTCCGAAAAATACGAAATATTGCCGCGGTGAAAGCTCGAACATCAAACAGGCAGAAGAAATTGACTGACTATTTCCAAGCTAGATAAACTATTTCACCTGTAAGTTTATAGTACACTACAGTACTGTACATTATGTATTTTGCAACTTTTGTAGCTACTGTACGGATGTTTTTATCATGTAATAAATAGTTTTATTTGCTATTAAAATCGTGTTTAATTTGTTTTCGCTCCAAATATTATTACATTACTGTGAGAGTGATATGTGTCTATACATAAAAAAATTGATTATGTTTTGGAGGAATACAGTGTTTCTGTTATCCGTCACGACCACGGTCCCGAAGATGACGGTTAATCGAGTTTCCACTGTATACTGTAGACTCCACAACACTTTTGAGATTGTGTATTAAGGGGGGGGGGGGGGGGGAGAGTTCTTGATTCAACCCCAGGCTAAGGTGACAGAGCTTATGGTGGAGGCGACTGGCAGAGAGAATCACAACGTGGAAGGGAGAATATAGTGTTTCAGCGCAGGAACGAAAAAGTTGCCACAAACGTACTAAGATAGAACCTCAATTGCGCAACGATGGCATGACTTGAGTGATGACGAAAGGAGGAAAGAAAAAAACAATCACTTCCTGGGGGGAGGGGGGGTGACGCCAGAAAGTGTGTTAATTGTCCCCGGAGTCACGGGTTGTTGATCCGCAGCGATTCCGTACGGAAAGGTTACAAGAATTTGATTGTGCCTCACCACGGGAGGACACACAGTTCCTTTTAACATTCTCTGAGTTTTGTAGGCGAGTGCTGCGAGTTCGTGCGTGTGCTGGCTATTGAGTGTGCATTCAAGAAAACGTAGACCTGTTAGGCACCTACAGCAAATCGCTACGTCAGCATTTTGTTGAATGTTCAGCTTTTCTTTTTTTTTCAAGTCATCAGTTTTCGGACTGGTTTTATGCGGCCGCCACAAATTCCTCTCACGTCAACCACTTCATCTCAGAGAAGCACTTGTAACCTACATCATCACTTACTTGCTGGATGTATTCTAATGTCTGACTTCCTCCACAGTTTTTGCCTGCTACGGCTCCCTGATGTCTTAACAGATCTCCTATCATTCTGTCCCTTATTCTTGTCAGTGTTTTCCTCATATTCCTATCCTCGCCGATTCTTCGGAGAACCTCCACGTTCCTTACCTTACCAGTCCACCAAATTTTAAACATTTGTCCGTAGCACCATATCTCAAATGCTTCGATTCTCTTCTGCTCGCGTTTTCCCAAAGTCCATGTTTGACTACCATACAATGCTGTGCTCCAAACATACATTCTCACAAATTTCTTTCTCAAATTGAGGCCTACGGTTGACACTAGGAGACTTCTCTTGGCCAGGAATGCCTTTTCTGTGAGTGCTACTCTGCTTTTTATGTCCTCCTTGCTCTGTCTGTCATGGCTTATTTTGTTACCTAGGAAACAGACTTCCTTAACTACATCTACTTTGTGATCACCAAGTTTCTTGTTGTTCTCATTTCTGCTACTTCTCATTACTTTCGCCTTTCTTCGATTTACTCTCAGTCCATATTCTGTACTTGTTACACTGCTCATTCCATTCAGAAGCTAATGTAATTCTTCTGTACTTTCATTCAGAATAGGAATGTCATCAGCGAATCTAATCATTGATATTCTTTCACTTTGAATTTTAGTTCCACTCTTAACCCTTTCCTTCATTTCCGTCGTTGTTTCTTCGATGTATAGGTTGATCAATAGAGATGAAAGACCACAGCATGTCTTGCACCCTTTTAATCCGAAAACAGCGTCTATGGTTTTCCACTCTTATTGTTACATCTAGGCTCTTGTACATATCGTATATTCCCGTCTTTCCCTATAGCTTACCCCTATTTTTTTCCGGATTTCGACCACCTTGCACCTTTTTTACACTGTCTAACACCCTTTCCAGGTCGACAAATCCTATGCACATGCCTTGGTTATTGTCTAGTCTCGCCTCCATTATCAATAGCAACGTCAAACAGACCCTCTAGTGCCCTTACCTTTCCTAAAACCGAACTAATCGTCCTCTAACAGATCCTCAATTTTCTTTTCCGCTCTTCTGTATCTTACTCTTCACAGCAACTTGGATGCATAACATGTTAAGCTGATTTTGCGATAATTCTCGCACTTGTTCGCTCTTCCAGTCTTCAGAATTGTGTAATGATTTTTTCCGAAAGTCAGATGGTATATCGCCAGACTCATACATTCTACAAACCAACGTAATAGTCGTTTTGTTGCCACTTCCATAAATGATTTTAGAAAGTCCGATGTAATGTTATCTACCTCTTCTGCCTTACTTGATCTTAAACCCTCCAAAGCTCTTTTAAATTATGATTCTAATACAGGATCCACTATCCCTCCTGTCTCTTCTTTTGTCACGTCACCAAATTGACTTCTCCTCATTGAGGGGAATTCCCGTTGCATTCTTAATGTAACCACACTTACTTTTAATTTCACCGAAAGTTGTTTTGACTTTTCCTTATGCCGATTCAGTCCTTCCGACAATCATTTCCTTTTCGATTTCTTCACATTTTTCATGTCGCCGTTTCGCCTTAACTTCCCTTCACTTCCTATTTATTTCACTGCTTAGTGTCTTGTATCTCTGAATTTCTTGGGTTTCCCTGAACATTTTTGTACTTACTTCTTTCATCAATCAACTGACGTATTCTTTTGTTATGAAATGGTTTCCTCGCAGTTAGCTTCTTCGTTCCTATATTTTTCTTTCCAGCTTCTGTGACTGCCCTTGTGGGAGAGTCAATTCTTCTTAAGATGAACTGCCTCCTGAGCTATTCCTTATCGCAAAATCTACAGCCTCAGAGATCTTCAAGCGTACCTCATTGCTTAGTACTTTCGTATCCCACTTCTTTGAGCTTTGATTTTTCCTGACTAGTCTCTTAAATTTCAATCAACTCTTCATCACTACTACTATGATCTCAGTCTATATCTGCTCCTGGGTACGCTTTACAACACAATACCTGATTTCGGAAGTTCTGACTTACGAAACTTTGGGCTGTATTGTATATGTGAAGGATGAGTTGGAGGAGAAGCGTTGACTGTTCTCGGTGTAATCTGGGGGACGGCAGTTCAAATGCCTGGCTACCTGCCCTGATTCAGGTTCTCCGTGGTTCCTTTTTCCTGTAGGGAAAATGCCGGAATGGTTTCTTCGTGAAGAATACGACCACTCTCGTTCCTAAGTACGAGTTTAGGCCATGTCTCTGACAAACTGGTCCTGCTTTTGTCGGTGGTATACCTTATCCATTGCAGTTGTGAGATCTATATTAAGTGAACAGAGCTTATGGGACATATATTTGGCGAGCAGAGCCTTTGTTGAAGGTATAGCGACCTCTTCAATACAGATTCGAAGATGAAAGAGGGACTAGCCACCTTTATAATGGTTATTTGGAACTTGTACCACTGGCGAGAATTAATTTAGGGGTGGTGGTACACATCGGCTTATCAAATAATTGGTGCAATTCCACAGTGTGAGTCTCGCATATGCTACACTATCATTACCTCATGAAGTCAATGCATGTTGATCAGATGTCTCATTATGACTGACAGCTTACTAAGCCCGAACGTAATTGCAACTAATTCGTGCCCATAGGCACATTGAAGCCAGTGGTGAAAATTAAATTATCACAATAATTTGCTTCAAACCCATTGATATGAACAGTTCTCTCCCACTGCGACACGAAAGTTTGAAATTTGCTCAAAGATGCCTACAAACTTCCTTAGTAATGGTGCAAAAGAGCGGCACCCGTGCGATATCACCCTCGGGCTCAGCGAAACTTCGAACAGCAAGTTGCGAAAGAAAAGAAAAAAGCACAGAAGTTCATGTAAGCTGTAAGGTGACTTAATGATGTCACATTGGCACCAAAATTCACAATAATTCTGTCCAACTACATCGTGAACGTGTCACTTAAAGGGAAGATCGTCGCAGACCCTCTTACCAATATTTCACCCCCTCTTTCCACGCTTCTGCGATGAAGGTCAGAACCGCGGCAGCCAGAGTTAAAATCACGCTGTTTTCTTAGGGTGACGAGGAAGACATTTAAGACAAACCGCCGCTCATAGTCAACACGAGGCTGTCTCAAGAGGTGGTACTAAGGACGTCCATGAAATCACTCCTTCCCTTGGGGCGTTAATTCCCATACATTTCGTGGTCGAAAACGAAATTTCACAGTGTGATGAGCAAAAGGACAAAGTTCTGCGACCCCCAGACGATTCAGCCTGTCTCTATGGATATCGTCACGCTGCAATCCCATTGAACGTGATCTGACCTCTTTCGAGCGTAGTGCGGTCACAGTTTCTGCGCTCTGGTACATAGGGTGGAACAACTAGGGGCCATTCAAAACCATTTGACGAAATTTGAACGTGATCCAGTGTATTTTTTTTGTTTTTCCATCCCTCCTGTTTCCCGCTCTCATGTGGCGATTAAAGAGAGATGCAACAGTGAAATGTGCGTAAACAAAATGGCAAAAGGATCTCTCTAAGCCCCCCCCCCCCCCAGTTCAGCAACGCCATCGGTGTCACTCACGCACATTTGTTGAGCCCATTAAAAATGTGCTTGTCAGAGACTTCAACACCCATTCTGCTGAGTGGTGCTTCGCGTCTGCCCTAGCGCCTGAGGGCGGGTAACCCACCCAAGGGGATGTCGAAGGGGTTGCTGGGGAGCCCGACGGTGACGTCGCAGGGCGCCACACTCTTGTGCCATTACAGAGAAACGATCTAGGCACCTTTGAGCCACATTATGTGTCACATTTAGGAGGTTTCGGAAATGTGTGTGTGTGTATGTACACTCCTGGAAATTTAAATAAGTACACCGTGAATTCATTGTCCCAGGAAGGGGAAACTTTATTGACACATTCCTGGGGTCAGATACATCACATGATCACACTGCAGAACCACAGGCACATAGACACAGGCAACAGAGCATGCACAATGTCGGCACTAGTACAGTGTATATCCACCTTTCGCAGCAATGCAGGCTGCTATTCTCCCATGGAGACGATCGTAGAGATGCTGGATGTAGTCCTGTGGAACGGCTTGCCATGCCATTTCCACCTGGCGCCTCAGTCGGACCAGCGTTCGTGCTGGACGTGCAGACCGCGTGAGACGACGCTTCATCCAGTCCCAAACATGCTCAATGGGGGACAGATCCGGAGATCTTGCTGGCCACGGTAGTTGACTTACACCTTCTAGAGCACGTTGGGTGGCACGGGATACATGCGGACGTGCATTGTCCTGTTGGAACAGCAAGTTCCCTTGCCGGTCTAGGAATGGTAGAACGATGGGTTCGATGACGGTTTGGATGTACCGTGCACTATTCAGTGTCCCCGCGACGATCACCAGTGGTGTACGGCCAGTGTAGGAGATCGCTCCCCACACCATGATGCCGGGTGTTGGCCCTGTGTGCCTCGGTCGTATGCAGTCCTGATTGTGGCGCTCACCTGCACGGCGCCAAACACGCATACGACCATCATTGGCACCAAGGCAGAAGCGACTCTCATCGCTGAAGACGACACGTCTCCATTCGTCCCTCCATTCACGCCTGTCGCGACACCACTGGAGGCGGGCTGCACGATGTTGGGGCGTGAGCGGAAGACGGCCTAACGGTGTGCGGGACCGTAGCCCAGCTTCATGGAGACGGTTGCGAATGGTCCTCGCCGATACCCCAGGAGCAACAGTGTCCCTAATTTGCTGGGAAGTGGCGGTGCGGTCCCCTACGGCACTGCGTAGGATCCTACGGTCTTGGCGTGCATCCGTGCGTCGCTGCGGTCCGGTCCCAGGTCGACGGGCACGTGCACCTTCCGCCGACCACTGGCGACAACATCGATGTACTGTGGAGACCTCACGCCCCACGTGTTGAGCAATTCGGCGGTACGTCCACCCGGCCTCCCGCATGCCCACTATACGCCCTCGCTCAAAGTCCGTCAACTGCACATACGGTTCACGTCCACGCTGTCGCGGCATGCTACCAGTGTTCAAGACTGCGATGGAGCTCCGTATGCCACGGCAAACTGGCTGACACTGGCTGGTCATTGCTTGTACAGCCCTCTCGCAGTGTCCGGAGCAAGTATGGTGGGTCTGACACACCGGTGTCAATGTGTTCTTTTTTCCATTTCCAGGAGTGTATATGTATACAGTGTATCTCTGAATAAATAGCGAAGATGCAAATGTGGTTCGGGCTTTCGTTGAGACTAGGATTTGGCTGGGGTTGTGAAAGCGTGGGCTTCTGATCAAACGATTTGTTCCATTAACAACAGTTTACAGTGTGAGAGTGCATACATAATTAAACAAGGCAAACTCTTACGCTCGTTCTGCAGATCAATTAACTTCAAAAGAAACAATAGTTTCAAAACAACAAAAACGCTCCCCATCGTAAAATAATAAATGTTGCAAAAGCAGCATTAATAATGTACGACAGTACTTAACCTAAAATGAATGTATACACATCATTCGTAACAAATATGGCTTCGACCCACAAAAACTAAACTTACACGTGGCACAGAATTAATACTACCAACAATTCTACCTTAACATTACCTGAGCCGTGTATGGGTTCGTATCGACAGGATTGTCTACTGGCGTCCCGCTACGGTTTACCAATTGCCCTACCCATCGGCTTTCAGAGCTCTCTCCGCATGGGCCCACTCTCATTTCCATTTGGAATTTTCAAGATGCAGCAGCGCAGTGTAGTGTGAGCAGGCCAAGCCTCTGTAATCCTCCCGCTGTTCACACCATCTGGTTGGAGACGATGCACTCGCTGGACTGCGACAGAAGAGACTCGTTGCAGCCCAAAGGCTCCGGCGAATGTCAGAAAGAGGCTAAGGAGCTAGCAATTGGTCACTTCATCCCATGCACGGCCAGCATACCTCCGAAGACAACTAATTTGGTGAAAACTCTCAGTGTGTAGATGTTCCATATCCAGTTACTGCTGTTTTCCATAAGACGAACCGCAGCTACTTTTGTGTCGTTCCTAGTTTCTGCAGTATTAGGGCAGTGTAATCTAGACCTGTAAAATTGTAAACCAGTCTTACTGGATTTGTTTATATTGTGCTAAGGATCTCGGCAACGGGTTTATGTGCTACGTTTTTCGGAGTTTTATACCTCTTCTGTTTAATATTATACCTATTTTAGTAATTGTATATTCCGAGCCCTCAAGTATTTCAGGCATAAGTTTTTTTCAAGTTGTTTGATACCGTTTAATCGTGTAACTTTGTTTGCTACCACATTTTAATAAGACTGTATTTGGATATTGTGAACCCTCCCCGTAGAAAAATTTATGAATTACTGTTCTGGTAAACCCCTTACGTTATTTGATTTTCAAGCAGCTGAGCAAAACTGAACGTAATCAGACATTACTCTCTTTACTTATTCTGATCAACACTAAGCTGCCACACAATATTTTTAGCGCGACGCAATCTGAATTTCAATAGTCCCTACAAAAGAATGGCCCTGACTGACAATAACCTATACCTTTCATGAATCACCTACTTGACAAAACTCTTCCTTACTCAAACTACTGGAATACAGCGAGCGCCAATACTGCCAGCTAAGTAAAGGATTCTAACTACTGAAGGCACTTTAGGCATAGAAACAAATAAAAGATTTTGATAGATAACAAACAATGTATTTACCTTAATAGTGTTCAAAAGTCATAATATATATATCAGTTCATGACATCCAGTCTTAGAAATTTCGTTTTTCTGAAGGACACACTGTAATGTTGTTGCTTTAATTTGCTATGAAAGCGGTACTGATAGTCAATAAAAATGGGTTAAAAGCTGTGAGCTACCTGAGGAAGTTAACCTTGCATTACTGCGCAACTGTTTCACCAGGTATCCAGTCTAGCTAACCAAATTCCCAACCAGACTAACATTAATTATAATCTTTGAATAGGCATACGACAACCGGTGAGATATATATATATATATATATATATATATATATATATATATATATATATATATATCTGTGTGTGTGTGTGTGTGTGTGTGTGTGTGTGTAAGAGAATTTAAATAAAAAGAAATAAATCAGTTTATATTTGGAAATTTATTTTAACATTGATCATTGAAATTTCAGCATATTAAACTTGAGTCGTAACTAAGCTGGTGCCTTATTTAGGATTGTGAAAATATGAGATTGTAATCTTACGGAACACATCAAATATGGAGCCAAGATTGGGAGACTGCATACAACACTGCATTCATAAAATAACACACGAAGAACGTTGAAACATATGCAAGAGGAAATTAACCACAACCAACCGATTCAATTTTCACCCAAAGAAGTTACGTTCGTAGCTCAATTCTGTCCGTCATGAAATTACCACACACTGGTTTACTAAATTCATACTAACTCTCTGTGAAATCTTCCCGAAAAGAATAGCTAAGGGCTTTCACCACATGCTTCACGTGGTCAACTTGGTTTATACAAAGAGTGTAACCCCACAATAATTTTGATAATTAAAATAAATTACATCGAAACGCAATTTACTAAAGAAAATCCCTCGAACTGGTTACTAACGTCTTACTATTAACCTGATCGGTCAAACAGTTGTATAAGCACGTGGTACTGATCTCACAAAGTACACCCCACGTGGGTTGAACATAAAGAAAAGTTGCTATATTGAAAAATATTGTCAAGACGAGACGTTATAATCTCACTCACATTCGCATTTAAGATTGACGAACTTAGTTAGAGTTACTGATCAATACGTGGTTCCACTTTACTCAAAGTAGTGACAAAGCAACTACCGGAATATATTCTGAACTTCACACTCGAATTACACTGCGTTGCAATTTAAGATAACATTAGATATTTTAGAGCTAAACCTGAAATAAAGGTGATTAAGTTTTCAGTTAGGCTGAACTTAAGAAATCCATTGTCCTACGGACTTTGCAGACACGCGCTTAGCCGGAGATCTTACCACTTCAGACACTCGCCGCGGACCGACTGCCCTGCGCTCCTACCAAGGGTGCTTCCGTATACAAAACGGAAGTGACCAGAGAGGCAGCTTCCTATACCAACATGACAAAGGACGGACAGGACCATACTAAGGGTAGAAACCTCTTTGCTTTTAGAAAGCGTACCTACCTGTTCCGGCGTTGGTCCTACTGTTCTCTAGCAGAAAGGCATGTCTGCTACCATCCAGCATGCAACTAGAAATACATTTGATCATTCATCCTCTCACACAGAAGGGAAGGGGGATGACAGTATCTTATCACATACAGTATATAAAGGAAAGCGGATGTAGGTTCCGTATGAGACTGTGTAACATGAATTACATATAAACTGTGTTTTAAAGTGTAGTAGTGTGACAGATCGTTCTTCTTTAAAGGAATCCAACAGAGACCCTTCAACACGTCCAGCTCGTCCGCTCTCAAAACTCTGCCGTCTCTCTTCCCACATCCACCACTGCTGGCGGCTCACCTCCAACTGCGCAACGCTACGCGCTGTTCACATCCAACTGCCCAACACTACAATAGAGAGTATTCCAACAATGCCAACCAGCCACAGACTGCACACAGCACAGCCAGTGATTTTCATACAGAGCGCTACGTGACGTTAACAACATAAAAACCTAAACAGCCCACTTACAATTGTAGTACAGCCGGTTTACTGTGTGATGAAACTTCCTAGCAGATTAAAACTGTGTGCCGGACCGAGGCTCGAACTCGGGACCTGTGTGATATTCTCAAATTTGCCAGGTGGAGCGTGTGTTTGCATCCAGTGTTACTGACGGAAGCTGGATCCGGATTGTATATTGCTTCATTTAACTCACGTGGTATTAATATTCAGGTGTCAGTTTGACACGTGGGACATTGATTCTTATGCTTCACAGCCATGGAATTGTCGAACATAGTATTTTTCTTCAGTACTGGTTTTGAAAAATAAAATATATTACCCCATTGTTGTAAGTTTTTCTTTCTAGCCATTTCGGTGCCAGTTGGCTGCTTTCCTACCATTAATCGCCCAATTACAACCAACACTTTTAACCACACGCTGGACAGACAACCCATACGAACAACACAATCTCAGTGACACCACAAAGTAGCTCATAACCAAGCAGAACTGGTGCTAGAATTACAATGCTAATCTCTATGACAGAATTAGACACATCACAGTGTCACGGTGCTTTTTCGATTCAAATACAATTAGAATACAATCAGAGCACATCACAGCCTTACCACGTCTTTTCAATTCATGAACTAATATGTCATCACCGCTCTACAAATACAGGCGGAAGACGGCCGTCTCATCACACTCTAATTCCAGCACATAGGCAGGCACAACTCAACAGCCACTCCTAATCGCTGCTTTAGAACTGTCGCAACAGACTCTCCCTTCCACAATTCGGCCCCGGCTCGCAGGGATCTTCTGGGTGTATGGAGGGAACACCGCTGTCCCAGCCAGACAATGTCCGTTTGTCAGCCGGCTACGTCCGCTGTCGACAGTTGCGAGGTCACTGCCCCGCTGCCTCATCTCGCGTCTCTCACTCCACGCCACTGTCTGCTCCTCTAGGGTCCATCTCGTTTCGCAGGGTAACTAACTTGCCTACTGTCGTCACCGTGGGAGGTAATCGTCGCCCTGCATACGCTCTCCTGGCGGCCCCTCACCTGGCGCCATAGCCGCGTAACTGAAACACGCGCTCCCAGTGGCAGGTAGTTCAAATGTGCCGCAATATACGACGCACAAATTAGTCATTTTCCGTAGTCTCGAAGCAGCTGACGTCCCAGATATCTTACCCACACCAGTTCTCTACAGTCATTTCGAATTATAGTAATATCAGAAAACTGAGTCCGCCTTGATGCAAAATACCTTGTTATTCGTTTATTTCTTTATTCTCCCAAAACTAGTTTCGGCAACAAATATCACCATCAGCAGTGTTTTTTTTTTTTTCGCCACGCGAACAGGAAGATGGTGTAATGTTCTTGATCAGAAACAAAGTGCGGAGGTTTTGTTTTTATGTGTATAAAAGCAACCACATACCATCCAACGAACATGACATTATGTTCGCTAAGTAAAAAAAGGCAACAGAAAGAAAGCTCACAGGAAATATGTCGCAGACGGGGTGGGGGGGGGGGAGGAAGGACGCGGAAAACATTGCATCTGGAAACATCCCCCAGGCTGTGGCTAAGCCACGTCTCCGCAATACCCTTTCTTTCAGGAGTGCTAGTTTTGCAAGGTTCGCAGGAGAGGTTCTGTAAAGTGGGGAAGGTAGGAGACGAGGTACTGGCAGAAGTAAAGCTGTGAGGACGGGGCGTGAGTCGTGCATGGGTAGCTCAGTTGGTAGAGCACTTGCCCGCGAAAGGCAAAGGTCCCGAGTTCGAGTCGCGGTCCAGCACACAGTTTTAATCTGCCAGAAAGTTTCATATCAGCGCACACTCCGCTGGAGAGTGAAAATCTCATTCTGGAAACATCCCCCGGGCTGTGGCTAAGCCATGTCTCCGCAATATCCTTTCTTTCAGGAGTGCTAGTTTTGCAAGGATCGCAGGAGAGCTTCTGTAAAGTTTGAAAGGTAGAAGACGAGGTACTGGCAGAAGTAAAGCTGTGAGGACGGGTCGTGTGTCGTGTTTGGGTACCTCAGTTGGTAGAGCACTTGTCCGCGAAAGGCAAAGGTCCCGAGTTCGAATCTCGGTCCAGCACACAGTTTTAATCTGGCAGGAAGTTTCACGTCAGCGCACACTCCGCTGCAGAGTGAAAATCTCATTCTGGAAACATCCCCAAGGCTGTGGCTAAGCCATGTCTTCGCAATATCCTTTTTTTCAGGAGTGCTAGTTTTGCAAGGTTCGCAAGAGTGTTTCTGTAAAGTTTGGAAGGTAGGAGACGAGGTACTGGCAGAAGTAAAGCTGTGAGGACGGGGCGTGAGTCGTGCTTTGGTAGCTCAGTTGTTAGAGCACTTGCCTGCGAAAGGAAAAGGTCCTGAGTTCGAGTCTCGGTCCAGCACACAATTTTAATCTGCGAGGAAGTATCAACATTACAGTAGTTGTCGTAATACAGAAACAGAGCTATTTATTTGACGTGCTAAAGGGCATGACCAGTGGTTTTTGGGTCAAGAGTGGAAGCATTTCTGAAACGGCTAAGTCAGTAAACTATTCACGTGCCACCGTGTTTAAAGTATACCATGCATGAGAAATGGACCAATCCAAAATCGGCTCCAAGGCAACTGCGGTGTACCACGGGCCGTAGATGACATGGGCAAAGGACCATCTGACACCTTGAACCAAGAGGCTACCGACAGTGTGTCCCTAACGACCGCTACGGAGATGTGGACGGGCGAACAGACCATCTGACACCTTGAACCAAGAGGCTACCGACAGTGTATCCCTAACGACCGCTCAGCGAACGTTGCTCCATATGGGTCTGCGCCTGGTTCACGCACCCTAGCAGCTATTCATCGGCGACGAAGGCTGAAATTTGCACATCAACAACGCGACTGCAAGTCTACTGAAGCGCTACAGGTCGCTTTTCACAAGGACACCCTCCATACTGTAAATCACGGATTTTGATACGTTTTAAATATGTTGTAGAGGCACTTAACCCAGTACCTGGTGCGGCGGCGCGGTTCCTTCCGTCCCTTTACGACGGACCTGCACCTACCTGTGAACATTGTCTCAGCAGATCAACAGTAGGGAAGCCGAGCGAAACCTTCTGTATTTCGACGTGAACCAGGCTGCAATTAAAGTCACTAATCTGTGTTTCGGGAGAAAGTTTTCACACAAATGAAAGTTTGGAAATTTTGTCCTCAATTAACATATTCTGAAACTTAGGTGAACAAATATCACTGCCAAGCCCGTGCTATTCTTAACCCAGTCACTCATAATCCCATTCACTCACGTTAGCAACTTTAAGTTGTTGCATTTCCCGAAAACGTAGTAGCTACAAAAATACTGATTGTTTTTGATTGACAATGCTCGCCAAATATTAAGTCTGTCGGTACCAAAAGCAGTCACAGTTTTTAGCCACCGACCTGCTCAATACGTCACGCGAAATATATGTCTTTTCTCGTCACAAAATTCACTTAAAAATTCCGAAATTTCTACACGTCCATTGGAATAATTATGCCGTCACTTTACCACACTTTTGATGTATGAAACACTGCTAGATCCGACAACGTATCATTTCCATCGGAACTACAACTACTACACGTCCGAACTGTTTCACGGCTAGGCTCCCACTCCTCTCTAGAATACTCTCAGTCTTCTCTACCGGCAGAGAAAGGCGCGCGAAGAACATTGCTTTACCATTGGTCAGTTTACTCAACATCCAATAGCAAAACAACATTCTCCCGCGTCAATCCGCGCTTTTCATCAATAACCAATAGCAAAATAGTAAACCTAATGACTGCACTTTTTTCCGACATAATTATCTAATATGCTGAAGTTTTGCTTCTGCATAAAGGTATTTTTCGGTGTGCATACTGTATGACCTTCGGTACACACAACATCAGATTATTTGACTTGTCGCTCTAGCGAAGTAGGCAAGTGTCAGTAATATGTCTCGTGGTCTTATAGTGGCGTGTTTATCTTCTGCCGTTAGGTCAGACGATAGAAATGCCACTTGCACGCTTAGAGTAGCAGACTGACGGTGACCAACTTTAAACAGAACCTGATTAATTTTCACACATATTTATTAAAATAATAACAAGCCTAAAAATTACTTAACTTGGTTCTGGATGCTATATACAATTGACAATCTGAAGTTCCTTTGGTCTTGGTCTGTTAATCTTATTCTCACATATCTCTGATACCTGACAAAGAGTCTATACATTTCTCTTCATGGCTATGTACAGGAATATGGTAATCTTATTAGGCGTAGACTGAAACTTGACTATAGACTGGTACAGACAAATGCAGACTGACTAATCGGAGGTCTGTACACTCGTTATAATACCTCGAGCGTTCAGGTATCACTGCGCGAGTGTGATCTGCGAGGAAGAAAGGTTCTACGTTAGCAGCAATCTCATTGGCTGCGTTACATATTAATACGCAGATCGGCGGAAGCAGAATTTGGTCCGTCTCTATCGCAGCGCCATCTCGTAGTGCGGAGACGGACGAGCGCTGCGCCTGCGCTGTTTTGCTTAGCGGGGCGCACTCTATTGGGAAAATTGTGTACGCGCTGACTACGCGGAACTATGTACACAACATATTTACTACTGTTATTTATACCTGGGTTAACTTTCCCTTTACCATAAACATACTTCTTCGAAATGCTCCCACACTAAATCCTACTACATAACTCGTTAAACAGTTATCTTCATATTAACCTTAAACCACACTCCCGCATCATTCATACTGTTAAAACAAATATAACATTTTACATAAACAAAAAGACATAATAACACTTTATGAAAATACTAGAACAGTTTATGAAAAACATTCTATTACTTTAGAGCACTCTAGTGGGCACAATCGAAACTAAAATCACAGTCCCCCTATACAATACTGTCCTCTATCGGCTGATACATAAACTACGTGCGCGTCCAGTCTCATGTCACCATCTGTCACTATCCAGCTCTGAGACACATCTCCCACTTAACCGCCTCCAAGGCACGATCGTTATACGGCGCTACGCCTCACTGGCTATCCGGTATTTTTGTAACGGGCCTTGGTTTTTGAGAAAATCGATTTTTAAGTTCATTGTATACCCGAAACATTACATATATTTTGAGCAAGCAAGCTAGAGCAGTGGTGAAGGTTGACGGCCACCGCCCTGGTGGTGCCGTGTTCGAATAATGTTTGTGTACTTTTTTTTTTCTAAATCGACAGAATTTTTCAATTTTATTTCAAAGAATATCAACAAACAGAGTAAGGTGTGCGAAATTACAAAGATACATTCAGTTACTAATTTTTTCTGTCATACAATATTACAAAATCTTGGTTTTCATCGTCCTCCTTGCTTGATGTGCCAGAACAATATCGTGGGTAATACTTATCACAGAAGCAACCGAAGCACAAATTTTTGCAGCTCCACGCGCATTTTATGAAAGCAACCATCTTGCAGGCGCACGGTTTCTTCATGAGCGATACCGGGAAACAAAATTCTTTTGAATTCAAAAAGATTTCTCTTTCAAGCGCCAATTTCGATGCGAACCATGCGTATCTAATCATGCTTTCAAAATTAGGTTCGCTGAACTGATGTAGTACTAGCGAATGTAATTTTATCGAATCTTCCCTAGAAGCGATCTCTCTATTGTCTTTCATCAAGTCTGGAGCATTCTGAATAGTTTTTGTAAAGATTTTCTCCTGTCGCTCAAAATAAACATAGCAGGGCTGGGAATAAGGAGTGCACTTTTCTGGGACCACTTTCAGGGTGCAGGTGCTCACTTCCCTTTCATCAGTGAAAAGATGATCGTATAAGATTGAATCGGTTTGCCCTCTCAACGAATCGATAATGTACAAAAAAATTTTCTGCCCCACGTACGGAAGAATTACAGAACGCAAAAGTTCTTCGTACACCAGTTTCGTGAACTTACCGGGTTTCGTGCAGGACACGACTACATATCTGTATTTCCCAGTTAATTCGTTTGCTCGTTTTTGAATTTTAGGACCAAATTTTCCGGACGGTTCTTGCATACATAAGAAAACATATGGGAGCAGGATTAGAAGACGGTGCCTCCATCGCGGTAGCAGGTAACCTTTACCGCTGCGCTACGCTGACTTGCTCGGAATATACGAGGGCTATTCCGAAAGTAAGGTCCGATAGGTCGCGAAATGGAAACCACGGTAAAAATCAAAAATGTTTTATTTGCAACAGTTAGATACACCTTGCAGCTACTTATCTCCATAGTCGCCGACCCGACTTAGACGTGTATCGTAGCGTTGTACCAACTTTCCCATACCCTCGCTATAGAAGGCAGCCGCCAGTGCTCTCCGCCAATTCTCTACGCTGGCCTACGGCTCGTTGTCTTGTGCCGAAATGTTGTCTTCATAACCAGCGGTTCATGTGATCTGAGCAGAAACTCAGAGGGAGACAATTACGGGCTGTATTGTGGGTAATCTCACAATTCCATTTGAAAACGATGCAGGAGCATCTTCATTGCCCCTGCAGAATGCGGCTGAGAATTGTCTTGAAGACGAAACAGCACGACAGTTATGTAATGTTAGCTGCATAGCTTCAGGGGAAATTTCTCACCAGGCCCCCGTACTTGGCGGCAGACACTATTTTCTAGACATCTTTACGCACTCACTGCGAGCTCAGACATGGGAAGAGCGACGTGATGCTAACTGGGGTTATACTAGAGACACTACCCAACACATCTGTGCAAAGCTTTATCGGATTTTCATAATCGTTTCCATTTCGTGACTGATCGGACCTTACTTTCGGAATAGCCCTCGTATGTAATGTTACGGGTATACAAACCACGCAATGAACATCAAAATCGATTTTCTCAAAAACCAAAGTCCGTCGCTAAACAACCGGCTAGCCAGGTACTCAGGGAGGGCCTGTACAACATATTTGAAGCGCATCAGAATCAGTGATTTACAGTATGGAGGGTCCCCTTGTCAGATGAACCACGCTTCATGATCCATCGGACAGATAGCAGTTGGCTTCTACGGCGTGAAACATCTGAAACAAAGGGCCTGAGCAGGGAGCGTTGTGGTCCGGGGAATGTTTTCGCGGCATACTTGGGTGATTTCGTCATTGTGGAACGCACAGTGGATCGACACGAGTATGCAGCCATTCTTGGGGACCATGTCCACCTCTACATGTACTCACGTTTAAGTGACCACCACCTATGTTCGACGTCAACGTTCAATAACCATTCACAGACGGCAAGTGGCAGCAAGTGGAGGGTATATAAGGGGGCCGCGGAAAGCAATGCAGTCGTTGTCGTAACGTGGAAATGGAGCGATTTACCTGACGTCCAAAACGACATGATCAGCGCCTTTCGGGCCAAGGGTGGAAGTATTTCCGAAACAGCTAAGTTTAAATTGTTCATGTGTCGCCCTGGTTAAAATTCGTGGCAAACTGGTGCTATCCAAAATGGCCGCCGAGGCAACAGTAGTGCATCACTAGCCATAGACTACAGGAGTGAGCTACGGCTGAGGGGATGTGCACGGGCTAACAGACGAGCAGCTGTTGAACAGCTGACCGCCCAGGTGAACCAAGGGGCAGAGTCTGTCACACCTCCTCGATCAGGCTGTTCGCTCCGTGGGCCCTCAGCCGAGAAACGCCTGGCGCTGGAATCAGCAGGGCTCCAAATACCTTCCACCAGAAACTCATTTACTCTCTTCCTGGACGTCTCGCGAAGGTCCTTGCTTCTAAGAGGTGATCACATTAATGTGACTGGACAGTGTAATTCGTATCATTGCAAATTTTTTTTTTTTAGTTTCTTACACAGGTTCTGCTGTACTGATCCACGGCGGTAAAATTGCTGAATCATGAGAATCCTCAACCGCAGTCCAGTAGTTCGAATTAACTAGTGGCGAAACACAATTTAAATTTGGCCATAAGAAAAACATTCACACTCACAAGCGGAGGCCGCCAATTGTGAAATTCAGATTCGATTCATACTGCGCATAATAAAAGCTTTTGGCCAGAGGTGTAATGTGCCAAAGCACCAAGTTGCACTTCTCAGCTGTTGTCGAGAAAATGGACAGTTAAAAGAAACCGTTGCGGTGAAATATTCTCTACGATTAATAACTTCCTACAGCGTCGTGGTGCAGCGGTAAGCGCTCGGGTTCGTAAACCGAAGGTCGCCGGATCGAATCTCGCGCCATGCAATTTTTTTATTATTAGTTTTTTGTAATTAAAATATATATATATATATATATATATATATATATATATAGTTATTAGTTTTTTGTAATTAAAAATATATATATAAACTATTAATGAATTGCTTATGCATGTTGGTGAAGGCGGATCGCTCTCCAATTGTACCGCCTCCATTTTTCCGTTTTTTTAACAGGGTGTACCAAAGTCCCGTCCGCACTGATTTTCGACGATGTTATAAGTTGCGCTAGGGACCGCATCTACCTTCTTTCGAAGTTAGGAGGCAACTACGCTGTTATGCGGCGGCTCGTTTCGGCCCATTCAACATCTGTCCTTCAAGTGTAACGAGCGAGTAACGGAGCTTATATTTCATACCTGCCACAGCAAATTTGTGTTCGTGGGGTCTCTATTCTAATTCGAACGTTTGACTTACGCTATACGTATTCGTTTCGGAATATCGTTTCTACGTCTTCCGTTAACTATACGTGGTTAACATTATGAAGACAGTTAATAACATTTGTGAAATACAACTTTGTTTGCGGAAAACATAATGATGTTCGAAGTCGCCAGTTTTTCCACGACAAACGACTTTCAACAACTTATTATAAATGCATAATTGTTGCAACTGAATGCCGGGAATTATATATATATATATATATATATATATATATATATATATATATATATATATATATATATATATATTAGAATTACAAAAAACAAATACTAAAAAAAATGCATGGCGCGAGATTCGATCCGGCGTCCTTCGGATTACGAACCCTCGCGCTTACCGCTGCGCCACGACGTCACAAAAAATTATTGATCGTTGAGAGTATTTCACCGCAACAGTTTCTTTTAACTGTCGATTTTCTCGACAAAGGCTGAGAAGTGCATCTTGGTGCTTTGCCACATTACACCTCTGGCCATGAGCTTTTATTATGCGCAGTATGAATCGAATCTGAATTTCACAATTGGCGGCCTCCCCTTGTCAGTGCGTGACACATATTTAACCTCTTGACGGTACAATAATTAATAAGGACATGGATTACAGATAATGGTAACTTTGTTCTTCGTACGAATTAACTAATCTTAACAGGTTAACTTTTAGTATAGCGATCGTTAGGTAATATCGCTGATCTGCCGTGTCAGCCAACTTCCATCTGCTTCTCCGCTACATCTCTGCTACGGTTTTGTTAACATTGCGACCACCGTGACAGGATATAAAAGGAAAGTATGCTCATAAACGCTATCTGTAGCCAACACAGCAGGACTCAAGACCGGAAAGCGTTATTGGCTCTGAGCACTATGGGACTTAACATCTATGGTCATCAGTCCCCTAGAACTTAGAACTACTTAAACCTAACTAACCTAAGGACAGCACACAACACCCAGTCATCACGAGGCAGAGAAAATCCCTGACCCCGCCGGGAATCGAACCCGGGAACCCGGGCGTGGGAAGCGAGAACGCTACCGCACGACCACGAGATGCGGGCTAAAGCGTTATTCAGGGTTCGAAATTGGACATGCACTTTCTAGAGGAGTCATAACGGCTTTCGCCTTAAGCGATTTAGGAAAACCCCGAAAGCTCTAAATCCGTATGACGCGACGGCGTTTTCAACCCTAGTCCACGCGCTTCTGCCTCCCATGTGCTACAGGACCTCGCCCGCTTTAAGAGAACTATGCAACGATGACGTCGACAACTTGCCACATGTTGATGTGTGTGACGTTTGTGGAAATGTCACAACCCGATGAGACATAAATCGGCAGGTGACGCCTGTAGATACCAGTCGTAAAAATATACCACATATTTTGTTAGTGCATCATTTATGGTTTATGAGCTACATCGATGTCTACATATTTGTCATTCTCAACAGCCCATGTCACTATTTAGTCTAGAGGGCACTGGTAAGAGACCTAAGGAGACGCGCGCACTCCTACTGCGTACTCGCAGACGTCGGCTAGGAAGTAATTTGGGCTCCTGAAAATGACATTGCCTTCGAAACAAGTTCAGCCAATAAACGATGTAAACTGCCTGGCAAATATGTAAAGCACCCAGAAGACATGGCTGGATGTCAGTGTACACATAGCGTGCATAGGTGGATATGTAAATGATCAGAGTTGAATTTCTTTGTAACACTTAGAATGGCCACTAGAGCGCATTTGTGTTGCTCCTGTTAGAGTTATTACCAGGCCTGGTACCGAGAACAACGACAGGTGTGTAGTGATCGCTGTGAAGGATACAGAGATGCTGCGTCCACGTGTGAGACTGCGTCATCAGCACTTGACAGTGTATAAATAGGGTAATATTGGGCTCTCCATCTGATCCGCCGGTCGAATAGTCTAAAATCAAGGTTTGTGGTGCATTCGGATGTAACGGTGGTCAGATGTTGGACTGTGTGGCAACGTGAGGACTCGTCATCAACTTTCCTCACCTCTGCTGCCATTAAGGGAGGACCGACGTATTGTGCACCGGGCACGTCGTAACGCCTTCACCTCTGCGCCTGCCGTTCGGTAACAAGTAGCGGACTTCCTGAAACATTCTATGTGATGCCACACCAATCGTAGGAGTCAAGCAGCGACCGGACTAGGAGTGATCGTCCGATGCGTGGACTGCCGCTAGCATCACAACACAGATGGTTGGTTTTGGAGTGGTGCCGCGACAAGAACACATGCAATGGTGGTGAATGGCTTCGTACTGTGTGCTCACTGATGAATCGCTGCTCAGCGCTACTCTGAATGACCGTCGTCGGCGATTTTAGCGGCGATCTGGGAGAGGTCCCACTCTTCCGACGTTTTGAACAGGCACAGCGGTGTTACTCCTGATGTCATGATATGGGGAGCCAGCGGATGTGACATTAGGTCACTGGGGCCAGCGAAGTACCATCAGACCTTCGGGAAATACCATCCACATAATTCCGAAGAAAGCAGGAACAGGTAGGTGGGAAAACCACGGTAACATCAGTTTAGTAGCTCGTGGATGCAACGAACAGTTTGGCTGTTGGAAAGGTGAAGGTACCAGAGAGGCAGTTCTGGTGTTGCGTTTGCTAATGGTCGCAAGACTCAATTAAACATTTATTGTATTTGTCGAGTTAGTAAAAGCATTCGTCAATGTAAAATGTCGCAATATGTCCGAAACTCTGAAAAAATGTAGAACAAGCGATGCGGACATAAGGGTAATATACAATATGTACAAGAACCAACAGGGAACAATGAGACTGGAAAACAAAGAACTAAGTGCTTGCAATAAAAACGCTGTAAGACAGGGATGCAGTCTTTCACGCATTGTGTTCAGTCTATACATCGGAGAAGTAATGGCGAAAATAAAAGAAGGTTCAGAAGCTATATTCAAATTCGTTGTGAAAGGATTTCAATGATAGTATTCGCCGATGACATTGCTATCTTCAGTGAGGGCGAAGAACAACTACAGGACCTTTTGGATACAATGAATAATCTAATGTATGGACTGGCATTCACTGGGAAAAGACCAAGATAATGAGATGTAGCAGAAATGAGAACAGCGAGAAAGTTAATATGAGAATTGAGCTCACGAAGTAGACCAAGTTGAGAAGGTCTGGTTCCTCGGAAGAGAAATAACCCATCACGGATGAAGCAAGGAGGAAATAAGAACAGCACAGGCAAGCAGGGCAGTGCGAGCCAAAAAAATTACGCCAGTATCAAAGATAGGTTTTAATTGGTGAAGAAACCTGTAAGAATGTCGAGCATAGCATTATGTGGTCATTAATCATGAACTGTGGGGCAACCGGAACAGAAGAGATTCAAAGCGTATGGGATGTGGTGCTACAGAAAAATGTTGAAAATTCAGTGAACTGATGAGATAAGGTAAGAAGAGGTTCTGCGCAGAATCTGAGAACATATGGAAAACACTGACTGACTGCAACAAACTTGAGCTGCAGAGAGCAAGAACTGTAGGGGATGACAGAGATTGGAATAATAAAAAACAAAAACGAAAAATATCCTCGGGCAAATGTCGACAGGTTAAACTAAGTCTAAACTATTTTTATCATTTAAACAATGACCTACAGAATTTTCCCTGGCAAAAACAACTCAAACTTAACCTAGTCATTTATTGCCCACGATATACAAGCCCACTGCAATCTGACTGTTATACAGTGACAACATGACCTCCAATAGTTAACACAAAAGAATAGCCCTGAATTTCAAGAAATCGTAACAATAATAAGATTCCAAAAAATATTAAATTAAAGAAATATGAAACTACCTCCAACTCTGTTAACTGTCTAAATTCATTTCAATCATGAAACCCATTTTTTTAATAAGTTTCTCACCTCACAGAAAATCTTCATAACACGAACTACAGCATTTACAGCAAGCAGCAACTACAGTCAGCTAAATAAAAAGATTCTAACTACTATGGACACCAACTACTAGGAGGCATATGGTTAGGAAAAGAAAGATTTTGTTGAAGATCAAACAATGTATTTCGAAAATTTTACCTTATTCATGTGTCATCCAGTTCCAAAAATTATATAGTAGTCAATAATTGCACTGCCGAAACATTACCAGTCAAACATACGTCATCATACATTTCCTGGCGTCTCACTTTACAATGCATGTCCTACCAACACAGAGTCTCCAGTAAGAGAAAAACATGTCCATACACTTCTCTACCCACTCGCTAACTGCTAGTCCGTCCAACAACAGACTCTCTAGCCGAGGGCGCAGGGCGCTGTCGGCGATATCAACATAGTCTACAGCGTTGCCAACATACTAACAGACTACTTACAGCAGATACAATATCGGTAAGCACGTAGCATTGGTGCTACATGCTTAAGTATGACGTAATTGGTCAAAAAGCGACATTTTCCGACTATTATCTCTTAATAATTTTTGGTCTCTTGAATAATTTTATGCAACATTTATCCGTTAATTGCAATTGGAAGTGTAGTTTTTATTATTTCAAAGTTAATAGTACAAGTGTCAAAAAATCTAATAATTCTGCACTGACTTTCTTAAGTATCTCTATCTCCTGAACTATTCAATCCAGAAAGCTGTGGTTTTCAGTTATTTATTCGTTGAATTCACGTTACTGTTCGTGTTAATAGCTTGGACGCAGCATGTAAACAGAAATGGTGGTATTGCACATGAATTTTGTGCAGACTCTAAATGGTACAGGAAGACTTGCAGACAAAAACATTGATGAAATCCAGCAATACTATGGAATCGAAAGAAACAATAGACGTGATCTACAAGAGCAGTGTGGGCTATATGCTTCCACAAATTACCACTTGGTACTTTTTTTCCAAATGTCTCCAAGGTCGACTGCGAAACCCGAATAATTTAATAATGTTATTTGGACCCGCACACCAAATAATATCTTTGTAGGAATGAAAACTCAATGCTTGGGTGTTTGTGACGCTGTGATAACGTTTAAGATGGTTATAAGGGAAAAATTAGGGTACGACAGCAACTTGGTATCACTCCAGAAGCCAACACACTGCAAGCCTTCCAGTGAATGGATCGACTTGGGAGCATGAAAGCCCGGCGTGTAGCAATAGGCAGGAAGGCAAGGAAGCTTTTAGGTATACAGGATGATCAAGAACAGAGTCCACATAATGCTGATTTCTAGGAGATGGCCTGCCTCCATTTGTGAGCCAATATAAAATGAAATGCTTAAACTTGATTTCCTGAAAAAGCCTTTTTTTTAATAAGTGACCCATTACCTTAGGATCTACTGGAGACGGTATATCTGATTTCACACTATGTTACCTGGTACAATACCGCTGCTGCTAAACCACCAAAACATTTCTACCTATGATGGTTTTCTACTTACAAAAGCATTAAAAAATTGAGCATAAATTTAAAAAATAATAACCAACTAATTATTTGTCTGTATATTATGATTCTAGTTCTATAGTAAAAAACAGGAATGGAAGTATCCTTCCCAAACAATTTCAGATCTCTATTTGTCGAAGGTTCTGAGATAATGGGTGATCAATATTGCAATTTTAACACTTTAGGTGTAGGATGTACGTACTCGTCTTAAACTATAGAGCAAAACTGACCAACACATCACAGCTACAGTTGAAAATCTTCTGTATACAAATTCAAGCACAATTTCACAAGCTGTACTTGAAAATAAATAAATCAACATTAACGTGACTTCCAACATTTGAAATGAAAAGTTATATCTTTGACTTTGTTACTAACAAAAATGTGATAGTTGTTATGTGGAATGTTTTATTCTATTATTTCACGACCTAAATTCTTGCTCTTCCTTCTGAAACACTCTTAGGCCATTACCAAAATTTGCACCGTTCTCTAAATCCTTCACATTCAACAAAAACGGCACTTATAATTCTAAACCGTATTCTAAAGTATTTTTTTTTATATTGTATAATGAGAAATAACTGAGCCGTGCGTGTGCTCATGTCAGTTCTAGCCGCTCTGAACTTCTCTGATCTTCGTTTCTTACAAGGGAAACTCCCCCACCGCACCCTACACAGATTTAGTCGTAAGATGGCCCAGTTCATAATCCGTGAAAAGCTGAACATAGATAAAACATGAAAACAGGAAGAGGGTGTAATGAACTGGGGAAACAGAAGCAAAACAGAAACAGTGAATAGTCCAAGCTGAAGATGTGCGGCATCGAGCACACTGGTTCAGCCACCGCGTCGTGGTTATTTGGTCACGGTGCTGGACTGTGAACGGTGAGATCTGTTTTCAAATCTCGCTCGTGCTCCAACTTTTTTCTCGCAAAATGATTAAGCGCCCGTCCGCTTACTGATGTGTCTGTCCGCTGTATTCAGATTTGCGCCTGTGTTGTATTGTAACATGCGGTTGCAACAGCGAGGTGTAAAAAAGGGACTTCCACACCTACGTACCTCCTTTTTGTTCTACACAAGTGCTACGTGTCAAGATGCTGGCGTTCCGTTTCGAGAGTTTTGAATTCATTTGTTGTAAGTTCTCGCCCGCTCATTTGTTGATTTTATTTTTGTGAAAGGTCGATGCAGCATCTCGCCTTTTCTCGCTATTCATCACATCTACTTGCGACGATAATATATTCTTACCACATTACATATTCTATAATGGGTACATAGTATAAAAAGTATTAAAATTACAGAAGGAGAAAAGACACGTCAGCGACCGGACGGAAATTTCGTAATTTTTGTAAGAGGTATGCGATGTATGCGCTGCCTGCAACAGGCAAGACTTAGGAGAGTCTCTGACCAGAGAGCAGTATGTAGTTAGTTGTTGCTTGTCGCTAGTCGGCATCAGTCTGCATTAGTCGACAGTAGTCTGCGTGAGTCGGCAGTAGTGTGCAGTCTGCGTGAGTCGGCGGTAGTCGGCGCGTGTCTGCGCTTGTGTGCAGTCTGCTCTGGTCGGGACTCTGGAGGATGAGTATTATTGTAGAAGGTAAAGAAGCAGCCTTGCGCATATCTAATAATGATTGTCAACTGTCATTCAATTTCTTTTAAAAAATGCCCCAATAATAATTTTCATAATATAAAGTAATTTTTTTAAAAAAAAAAGCATTCATTTCAATTTAAAGATTTTATTCAATGGATTATCTTTCCTTTAATGAATCACAAAGCGTAGGCCAGCATTGCACGGAGCTGTGCCGAAAATTTTTTATGTAAGAGCAGATATATTCGCAGTTTTTATTGAGGTAAGAATTTTTGCTTTTATTCAGAATACAGGGCCGTGGAGCAGCGCTGCTGTCGTCATAAAATTTACCAGGTTACTGATTTTTTTTTATTATTTTGGTGTTTAGGAATTTTTCTGTTTCGAACTTTAAATGAGAAAAGAATTTTGTGGTTACATTAAATGTGAATGTATTTATGCACGGAGACTATAAATGGGAACCAATTTTGTTCAGAAGTAACAATATTTAAAAATTCATTTTTTATTATTATTTCTGAGGGGAGTTTACACATGGTTCATATTTTTTTAATATTTTTGTGGGGAGGTTACACTTGGCGACATCCGGCCAGGATCGTATTTCTTTGTGAATCTTCTGAGAAGTAGTCATATATCTGCTCTTATTTACTTAAATGTACTTTGCATCTGGCGCAACGCATTTACTAATTTGTCACTCTTTCCTTCACAGATCATCGGCAATTTGTTGCTCTTTGTTGTAATTGTGTTTGTTGCATTTTGCATTGTCCTTGTTTCATTTGTGCTTAATTTTGATTTGTGAAAAATGCCGCGAAAAACTGTTAACAGTACATCGCGATGTGTAATGAGTGAATTAGCCGACTCAAATAATTTGACCGATAATACTTGCGACACTCAGTGTCTTAATGATAGTCCTCCATTTACAGACAATCAGTGCGTACTGACCACTAGCAATGATTTTGATCCTAATGATGAACAAAAAAATTCAATTGTGTCCTCTGTTAATTTAACGACAATACATACGCATACATAGGGGCAGAAATCCCTTCCAGTACGATTATGCCATAGGTGGTAAATCATTGGAAGCGGTAACGACCGTAAAATACTTAGGAGTTACTATCCGGAGCGATCTGAAGTGGAATGATCACATAAAACAAATAGTGGGAAAAGCAGGCGCCAGGTTGAGATTCATAGGAAGAATTCTAAGGAAATGTGACTCATCGACGAAAGAAGTAGCTTACAAAACGCTTGTTCGTCCGATTCTTGAGTATTGCTCATCAGTATGGGACCCTTACCAGGTTGGATTAATAGAAGAGATAGACATGATCCAGCGAAAAGCAGCGCGATTCGTCATGGGGACATTTAGTCAGCGCGAGAGCGTTACGGAGATGCTGAACAAGCTCCAGTGGCGGACACTTCAAGAAAGGCGTTACGCAATACGGAGAGGTTTATTATCGAAATTACGAGAGAGCACATTCCGGGAAGAGATGGGCAACATATTACTACCGCCCACATATATCTCGCGTAATGATCACAACGAAAAGATCCGAGAAATTAGAGCAAATACGGAGACTTACAAGCAGTCGTTCTTCCCACGCACAATTCGTGAATGGAACAGGGAAGGGGGGATCAGATAGTGGTACAATAAGTACCCTCCGCCACACACCATAAGGTGGCTCGCGGAGTATAGATGTAGATGTAGATGTAGATGATGACGCGGGACGTTCTGCTACAATGAACGGTGCCCAGTTCGACACGCCCGATTTGCAAAATTTGAATTGTGAACAGATGAATTTTTCTAACGAAAATGAACAGCGTACTCAAAATACGACAGATTTATTTGATTCCGAGGTAGTGACTAACAGTGCACATCCGATTGGGAAACCTTTTCGAGAATCACAGAATGACCAAATGGTTACACAAAACGTGACAATTGCAGGTACGCCATCAAACAGCACAGAGTATAGAGTAGGTAATATTGGCTTGTATCAAATTATGACAGTATTGCTACAACAGAATGAAAATTTCAAACAACTTAATGAAAGGCAAGACAACAATTACAAACAACTTAGGGAACAGAATAAACAGCTTAGTGAACAGATTACAGCCGTTGTCGCGCAATGTCATGATCCTAAAGAACAATTACGTGAGGAAATTAAGGCTTGTGCTAGGAAAATAGTGAAGAAATTAGATCTGTTGCTCAAGAATTAAGGAATACGCAAACAGCTACAACTGAATCACTTACAGGCGAAATTAGTACGGTCGCTAAACAATGCTCTGAAAATGCAACACAGTTACGCGACGAGTTTAAATTAATGTCAGCAGAACTTTCGCGCACACTGGATGCAAAAGTAGACGCGAAATTTGACCAACAGAACAGTCAAATTGACGAACGCTTTAATCACCACCTACAAAACAGTGAAACGCGTTACCGTAAATTCATACAGGAACAGAATAAAGTAAAACGACAAGTCATGGAAACAATTACCGCACAGAGACAGGAAGATAAGCGTAAATTGTTTACGAAACCAAAAACATACGTAGACAACAATATTGCTACAGTATCAGACGAAATTAATACTATCAAACAGTTGAACACCGAATTGCGTGATGAAATTTCCGATCTTAAGTCAAAAACAGATACACACACAGTAGACTTTCAGACAGTGACCGACAGAGTCGAACAATTAGATCTAATACAGGAACCCGATGCCATCAAAGCAGACGTTAAAAAATTGAACGAAACCACACGTAAAATACAAAAACAAATTAATGCTTGTGATACTAAAAACGATGATCAGGTAAAAATACTGACTGATAAACATGATGAATTGGCCAGTCGTATTGACGTTATTGAAAGTAATAATGACAGCAAATCAGACGATACTTCACCGATTTCGTTTAATCAAACACCTGAATTCCAAAATTTACACCAGACGATCAGTGAGATAGATTCGTCCAGTAATACATTACGTAGAAAATGGTCAACTTTACAGCAAGAAGTGACAGAGATGAAAAATGTTTCGGTCAATAACACGTCACAGCATACGGCATATTCCGAACATTTGTCACACTCACACAGCCAGTACAATTTAGGTAATTTACAGAGAGTACGTGACTTAGATGCCAAACAATCGCAGAAAAATAGATTCTCATACAATCCTGAACCTGTTCAGACATACAGAGACGATAATTTTGATTACAAACATTTTCTATCAGTGAGAAAATTTAAAGTATTTAAAAATGACAGAACACAGATTCACCCATTGGATTGGATACAACAATTTAGCTTTGCTTTTCCACCGGCTTGGCCCGTAACACATAAACTTGAATTTATTTGCAGTTTTTTGGAAGGCGAACCGGCAACTCGTATGAGACCGATCGCGAGACAATGCTACTCGGTAGAAGAATTTCAGAATGCTTTTCTGTCAGCGTATTGGTCGAAGACGACACAGCGCGGAATTAAGGATCAATAAATTAGTTTACCGAATTATGAGAACTCGAATTTTCCCATTGTCACGCAATTTTTTGGACACATGGTCCAACAAAACCAGTACTTAAGTGAACCATACAGTGAATCTGCACTTATTCAATTATGTATTTCTAAATTACCACGATCATTAAGAGAGTCACTTTTAACGGGTCAACAGAAAGAAAATATTTCGGCATTCAGAGATCTGTTACAGCTTTTGAAAGTGCAGCAATCGTATTATTCCTTTATAAACAAAAATTTTTCATATAATAACCAAGGTCAACAAACACACAGCAATTACGATCAGCCACGCAATTTCAATAGCAAAGGTAATAGACGGTTCAGGAACGACAACCACCAGAACTTTAATAACAGACAAAATTTTAATTATCAGTATCGTCAAAATTATCAGCAACAGGAACCGCAATTTGGTAACAATAGAGGTTTTTCGCCGCAACAGCAACAAAACCAATCGGTTAGCATAACTAACCAACAATGTAATGTACAAGGTCAACCAAGCTTTAATGTTTCGCCGCCTACACGTATAGCGTCAGCTCCAACAAATAGTAATGCACAGCAACATGGAAATAACTACGTACAGAAGACACACTATTTCAATTCCTATCGCAATGCGCCGTATAGAAATGACTATCATGAGAGACGTAAAAGTAATGAGCACAATTTTCAGCGTACGTTTAATAACAGTCGGTCTTACCAACAGCAGAATCATCCGCAACAAAATATTATCATAAATGAACCAGACAGTAGGTATCATCCCGAACGCAATACGTCAGGAAGAAATAACAGAACAGTACAAATAGTTGAAATTCCACAGCATCCTCCCGAAAATAATAGCACGTCAGATAGATTTTGACTAAATTCAGTACAGGTTGCATCTTCCAGTAACGCAAGCAATACTTTTGGCACAGAGAATCATGTTCACGAAAATGTTATTACTTTTGACAACATCCGAGACACTCTTTTGCAGGAAATACCAGTTATTCAAAAAACCATTTCGCACCCTGTCATCGAAGTAAAAATTGAATCATCCACATTTTCAGCAGTAATCGATTCTGGATCTCCTATGTCAGTTATAAATGAGGAAACTTTCAACGAATGTAACAAAGAGAATAGCTATCCTACGTTACCATTAGGCAAAACGAAAGTAAAAGGAGCAGTATCTAGTAAAGGAGTAGATGTAAAATTACAGACACATTTATCATTTTGTGTTGCAGGTCATACATTTCACTCAAATTTTTGGATTGTTCCCTTATTGACGACAGACGTTATTTTAGGTACGAATTTTCTGGTACAACACGACGCAATTATTGACTTTCAAAACTCCTATTTAATGTTAAAGGATGAAAATGTACAACTGGCTTTAGAATTTCTGCACTCTTTATCTGCAGAAGAATAAACAATTAATCGTACAGAGGTCATTTCCACATCACGTAACATAGACTGTCATTCCACATTGTTAACAGATACGTACGTACACAACTATAATTCTCCAGACGAAGCCGACTATGACGTTATACAGATGATTTCTGATAAAGTTAAACAGAGCAATGCAAATACAGACGACGAACGCACACAGCTACGCAAAATTCTTTTACAGCAATTTCCAGTTTTTGACAACGTTCCTGGTACTATGTCCGGTTTTATGTATGACTTTCAAGTTAAACAGCACGAAACATTTAAAGCCAAACATTATCCCATTCCGTATATTCATAGAGAACAAGTTAAGAAAGAATTGCAAGATATGCTTGACCAAGGAATTATTGAACCGGCAGTTAGTCCGTACGTAAACCCGCTCCATATTGTTACGAAAAAGGGCGTTTCACTTCGCCTCGTACTTGATTCGCGTCACAGCAACGACATTATTATTAATGAAACGGATCGCCCACAGACACTAGAAGAACTTCTACAGAAATTTCATGGTACTGCTATTTATTCCACATTAGATTTGAAATCGGGATTTTGGCAAATTCAACTCCATCCGAACTGCAGAAAGTACACGGATTTTCTCTGTTTTGGTGACTGATATCAATTTTGTAAATTACCGTTCGGTTTAACTATTTCTTCAGCAGCATTTATTCGCGGTTTGAATACAATACTTCCGACAGAACTTAAAGACAGACTCACAACGTATGCAGACGACATTCTTATTGCAGAAGCTAACTGGTCCGAACACAATCTAATTCTTGAACAACTGTTACGAACTTTTCGTGCACAAAGACTCACAGTTAATCTCAGTAAATCGCACTTTGACAAAACTTCTATAAAATTCCTTGGACACGTAATTTCAGCAAAAGGCATTACGCCTGACCCGGAAAAACTTCAAGCTTTACGTGACATTACTGTTCCTACGACGAAGAAACCACTACGCAGCTTTTTGGGTTTAATTAACTTTTTTCGTAAATTTATTCTTTACTCTGCTTTAGACACCCCTAGATTGTGTCAATTGACAGGTAAAAGCACTATTTGGTCCTGGGATAAGCAAGCACATTCTTAATTTGTGAACCTGAAACAAGCTTTGTTGAATGCACCACTTTTATCACATCCAGATCTTACTAGAAATTTTTCCATTGCAACCGACAGTTCTAACACCGCTTTAGGCGTACACATTTTTCAGGAAATTGAAGAAGATGGCACTATAGTAATTAAAAACATCGCCTTTGCGAGTCGCATTCTGTCACCTGCTGAACGGAATTATTCAGTTACAGAACTTGAAACACTATGTGTTGTTTGGGCATTTACGAGATTTCGGCATTTTCTTTATGGAAGACATACGACTGTTTACACAGAACATAGAGCGATACAGTTTTTACACAGTTTACCTTTTTACTGATTGCTTCCCTGGCGTCCCGCGAGGGCCAGCCTTCGGGCTGCTTGAAGGTGTTTAATTGCATACGTGGCCCTCTGCGAGGTCCTTTACTGAGCCCTTCCCACTGAAATTTGTTTTCGTTTCTCGCCTACAGTTTTGTGCAGCTATCGCTTCTGGGCGTCATTTTTTTCCTGTGTTCTTGATATTGATCAGCATCCCTTGAAGTCGGAATATGCCCAAGTTATTCTTAAGGCAGTTATAAAAGAGCTTATATTTTGCCCAGTTTTAGTTCCATCGACACCTGTTCAAGTGTAAATGTTTATTCTTAAAATTTATGTTTGTGTTTTACTCTGAATACAAAAGTGTTCAAACTATTGTGTAACTTTCGTATTTAAAACTGTTAACTTTAAAGCATTCGTGGGTTAAACGGGCACAGTGTCTCTTGCTTTTAAGTTTAGTACGCAAAGGTCTACGAACCTTCTGCAGTCTTTAATATGTTTCTCTTATACGATTTTAATGTGTACTTTGTGTGTTTTGCAATATGAGGTGGGCCATGCCTGGCCTGAGCTCAAGCCAGTAATGTTATGTTGGTTGACGCATTCACTTTCAGCTCCTTTAGTTCTGTTTTGGGTCTTTGAGTGAAATGCATTTGTTTTTTGCTTTTTTTGTAATTTTTGTTTTAATACGGGTGAACTTTACTGAACATTCATTTCATTACTGAGTTTAAAAGATTGTCTTAGTCAGAAGCTCTTGCAAACCTAAAATTGTTCCAAAATTTTCAAAGTGTCATTCTAATGGTAGTTATTCTAACACGTGTTTTGAAAGTAGGTAAAATAAGAGTTCTGTGTACATCTGAGAGGCAAAGTTTTTATTGTTTATGAGATTAAAGAATCAGCGAAAAAATTAATTGTGACTAAATAGCTATGTAGCAATTTAATTACAACACGTTTTTGCAACATAATTGTTTATTATCTTTTGTATTATATAATGTCGTTTGGAAATAATAAAGACTTTGAAAGTTTTTATTTTGTATACTCAGTACCTTACCACTCCCATGTCCATGCTCCTTGGCATCTCAATTACATTTTCCTATACACTTGGAAAATAATTTTTAAAAAAGCCTGTTAGGCTTTGGGGACGGTTATTTCTTCACAAAACACAAATACTGTTTCAATATGAAATATGAACCATCGTCTCCAAAATTTACGAGAAAGGTTAAATAGCTCACAAACTACTTTACGAAACGTATTTGCAGTGAATTTCATAAAAATATATGTGGGCTATGTATCAGTTTGTTCGAGAAAGGGACGCGCTACGCCTAGTGCAGTCCTGTGAAGTATCTCTCACAAACCTCTCTTGGCTAATTATCGCGCAGAAGCCGGCACTTGCTTCCTCACTACTTGCTATATTTAATGTTTCTACTTCCTGTACGGCTGATACCATAGTATTAACCTCTAATTAAATTGTAAACGTAACCCTTTTTTATGTATGCGTACGCACACAAAGGTAACTGGGTTGGTTACTTACGCCGGCACAGACTTATTATAATGAGCCCGAAATGTTGAAGCAGTTTATAAACCTAAAATGATCTGTGCAAACTGCACACTCAAGTCAAATACTACAATTTCGTACGCGTAAGATGTTAGCAGAGAAGACATTACATTTTATAAAGTTACTGTACTATGGTGTAGCACTTTTCATGAGAGATGAGGAGCACTCCGACAACAATTTACGCTCTAGCAACCTTTTTTTATAAAATAAAACAAGCAGAATGATCCCTCTACTTACTTAAGGCCGCACCACCCGAGACCTACTAAACAAGTCTGGCTTTTGCTTTCTTGTCACAAAATCCTCAGTTTATAGCTTTCTGTCACCTGCCTCTTGACCCAAAAGGTTAGCAACGCAGCGGTTACATCAGTCTGACAAATAATTGCAATATGTGCAAGACACCTAAGAAAAATAACGTTGAGCAAATTTAATGTGGGGAAAAGCTAAGTGCTTTATGTTGTTTATCTAAGAATAAATAAGAATAAATATATCTCATCTTTCGCAGCTCAACATACAAAAATAGCTAAAGGAAGCAAAGGTTCTTCAACACTAAATCGAATCAATAAGAAACTGTAACTCCCTGTGTAGCTATTTGTTATACTGCTTCATAGCAATTAACACTCTGTAACGTTGTTACTTTGATTTACTATGAAAGCGGTACTGATAAACAATAAAAGCTGTTTAAAGCTGTGAGCTGTCTGGGGAAGTTAACCTTGCATTACTGAGCAACTGTTTCACCAGGTATCCAGTCTAGCTTACCGAATTCCCAACCAGACTAACATTAATTATAATCTTTTAATAGTCATATGACAACCGGTATATATTTCAATGATCAATGTTAAAATAAATTTCCAAATATAAACTGATTTATTCTTGTTTATTTAAATTCTCTTATATATATATATATATATATATATATATATATATATATATATAAGAGAATTTAAATAAACGGAAATAAATCAGTTTATATTTGGAAATTTATTTTAACATTGATCATTGAAATTTCAGCATATTAAACGTGAGTCATAACTAAACTGGTGCCTTATTTAGGACTGTGAAAATGTGAGTTTGTAATCTTACGGAACACATCAAATAGGGAGCCAAGATTGGGAGACTACATACAACAATGCATTCATAAAATAACGCACAAAGAACGTTGAAACATATGCAAGAGGAAATTAACCACAACCAACCGATTCAATTTTCACCCAAAGAACTTACGTTCGTAGCGCAATCCTGTCTGTCATGTAATTACCACACACTGGTATACTAAATTCATACTAACTCTCTGTGAAATCTTCCCGAAAAGAATAGCTGAGGGCTACGTTGATGCTTTCACCACATGCTTCACGTGGTCAACTTGGTTTACACAAAGAGTGAAACTCCATAATAATTTTGACAATTAAAATAAATTACGTCGAAGCGCAATTTACTAAAGAAAAACCTTGAACTGGTTACTATCGTCTTACTATTAACCTGATGGGTCAAACAGTTATATAAGCACGTGGTACTGGTCTCGTAAAGTACACCCCACGTGGGTTGAACATAAAGAAAAGTTGCTATATTGAAAAATATTGTCAAGACGAGACGTTATAATCACACAAGCATTCGCATTTATGATTGATGAACTTACTTAGAGTTACTGATCAACATGTGGTTCCACTTAACTCACAAAGTAGTGACAAAGCAACTACCGGAAGATATTCTGAACTTCACATGCGAATTACACTGCGTTGCAATTTAAGATAACATTAGATATTTTAGAGATAAACCTGAAATAAAGGTGATTAAATTTTCAGTTAGGCAGGACCATATTAATCATAGAAACCTCTCTGCTTTTAGAAAGCGTAGCTACCTGTTCCGATGTTGGTCCTACTGTTCTCTAGCAGACAGGCTTGTCTGCTACCATCCAGCATGCAACTACAAATACATTTGCTCGTTCATCCTCTCACACAGAAGGGAAGGGGGATGACAGTATCTTATCACACACAGTATATAAAAGAAAGGGGATGTAGGTTTCGTATGAGATTGTGTGACATGAATTACATATAAACTGTGTTTTAAAGTGTAGTAGTGTGACAGCTCGTTCTTGTTTTATGTGTAAAAGTAACACGTTTCACTACTCAGCCTCCTCCCAGATAGTCAGAAACACCACAGTAAATTGAGAAGAGGAATTTATGCCGTAAATGACATAGGATTTAAGAAATTAACGCTCTGGGAAAAGGCTGTGCAGGGAATTTTCTGGCCGTGCTAGGACATTCCCAAGCAGGCTTCTCACACCCAACTTAAATCAAAAATGTAAAGAAAAGGCAAAAGGTCACCAGCTACTTAATAAAACACAATAATTTCAACACATCGTTAGAATCCACCAATTTAAAAGAGAAAAAGAACACAATCTGTGACACCTATTTAAAAGATAGTGTAGACCTAATTCGGTCAGCAAGTAAAAACAATGGTTCCTGTGTCATTAATATGAAAACAATTTCTGGTTGTTACCCTTATGGAGTTCACCAGTATTTGCTCATTGCAAGAGCCAACTGATCACAGGAAAATTTATAACTGTTTATTAACAAGTAAAATTTATGAAAATAGCAAAGGTGCCACAGCAATTAAAAACACATGAAAATAACATCAGTATTATAAAGCAGAACATTACAATGCACAATCAGCAAAAGCAAAAAAAAGATAGGAGAAAAAACATGTTTTACAAAGTGGTTATCGCAAAAAATTCTATATCTTATAAAACTAATAATTTGTAGAATTAAAATAACTTTGTGGCACTAATTTAATCACTTTACTATATTTCAGTTAGTTAGCAACCAATGATCACTGTGTCATTATACTGAAACTACAATTAATTATGTGATTGTTACCCTTATGGGGTTCCTCACTATAAATATGCCCCATGCAATGGCTAAACGATCACAGTCCAATGAGAATGAATATCTATCTAACTGATAAACGAAGCAATGCCACAGGAATGAATTTACGAAACAAAATATCACAAATCTCTGAAAGTACAATAGTCAACGTCTAAAAAAACACCAATAAATAAAACACCTGCAAAATACATGAGTCAAAGTCTAAAAAGAACAATAAATACAACACCTGCAAAATACAAGAGTCAGTCTAATAAACACCCATAAATCGACCTCCTGCAAAACACACGAGTCAGAGCTTCTCTGACATAAACACACGTATATGCATTGAACTAAGAACCGTATCATCACTGTTCACTGACACACTCAGTAGTTTCACTGTTCCGAGGCACAATATAAGGGGATGGGGTTCGTCGCCACAGCTGTCAGTAGGGATTTTTGTCGATCTGTTGCGTGCAATCCCGCCGTCTCTGCCCTCTCATGAAGTTTCTCTTGGTGGCCCGTGTCACGTACATCTCGATTTGGTTCCATGTTTGTGTTGTCAAATTCGTGTGGTATCCTCGTTTGACACGCCAAGTTGATATTCCTGGGCAAGGATGACACTTAATGGCTCTTCTTTGTGCCACCCTTAGCTACCAGAGAACATCGAACTATGATTTACTGTCGCTTGACAGTGGGCATCCGCCAGGAAATGTTGATAGGCGTCGTTGAAGTCTGCCAGTTTCTCTGGACAGTATGTGTCAAAAGCCTCCACGCCCCTTGTTAAATTCTTGAGTTATCCTCAATTGGCTCGTCGGTTTGATATTCCTGGGCAAGGATGACACTTAATGGCTCTTCTTTGTGCCACTCTTAGCGACCAGAGAACATCGAACCATGATTTACTGTCGCTTGACAGTAGGTATCCGTCAGGAAATGTCGATAGGCGTCGTTGACGTCTGCAAGTTTCTCTGGACAGTACCTGTCAAAAGGCTCCACGCCCCTTTATCCCCTGTCTTTTGTCGTTTCACCGCGGCCGTCTCGTCACGGTCGCGTGCGTGTGGTGCGTTGCCAGCAGATGGATTTCCGCACAGTGGACCGCTCGGCCATCTAGGTCATCGCCTCCACGGAAGGTCGCACTGGTGCGGCCGGCCATTAGCTCTGGGTGCAAGGGAAAGTGTTTGCCGTGTACCCTTCTTTTGTGGTCGACCGCGCTCCCGAAGTGGCCCGGTTGACAGTGTGTCCTGCTGGGAAACCCGCCTGTTTACAACTAGTCCTCATCCTCGCTGCTCCCGCTGCCTCGTCAGAGTTTAGTCGGTTCGTTTTCACTTTCTCAACTGCATTCACAGAAATAGTTCATCATAGTTATGTGATTACAAAATGTCATACATAATACCAGTTAGTATTGTCTTTCACAATTTTTAAGAACAAAAGTGAGACTTAATTTAAAAAAAAAAGAATTACATGAATCGACAATATAAAAATAAAAGCTAAATGACTTTACAATATAAAAAATAAAAGTGAAATGACTTGACAGTATAAAAATAAAAATTAAATGAACTGATAATATAATATCTAAATCCACATCACTAATGTTGTTCACTTGCGTTTCAATAAATCAAACGTTACTTATTAATCCACTAAAATGAATAGGATTATGCCTTGTGCAAGTATAGGTCTGGACAGAATAGGGTTCACGTGTTATTTACACACACACATGCACACCTGCTGTCTATACTACAAACTAACTACCCATAAACATGTATTACTCAAAATTCTACTTCAATCCACTACTAGTTAATCCAACAAGCTACTTCAATGCTACTTCAACACAGCGTTTATACCACTACAACATTGTTCTAATTCGTCCTCTTCTTGACGCTCGCCGCATGTGTCTCGTCACATGATAAATATGGAGAAACGTTCCTTAAACATACATAGTAGAAAGAACAATGGTTATTTGCACGTCAATACATTTATACCAGTTCACAAACCTGAAAAGAGACTCGCAATTATACATTTATCATACTCATATGTTTACACACAAAACAGTAAGAGAATTTCATCTAAAGTTACGTTATCACAAGAATTAATCACGCAGATGACTCTGAGAAAGGTAAATTTTTTTTATCCTACAGGTTATATTACATTTTCTTACCCATTTTGCTCCAATTTCGTTCCTTCTTTAAGTTACCTTTCGCTTTTAAATCAGTTATTTCGCCTGTGATGGTTATACTGGATTCATTTCTCATGAATGGCAAAATTGTGGCCTCCTCTATTCTGTAAAACAGTTTCATCTTAACATATTGAACTTACAACAGACACAAAAGATCCGAATCCTCCTGTAGTTTAAATGACAAATGTTTTGCTTCATCCTTATTACCTTAAACCAAGCTTTCCTTTGGTCCCATAATCAAAATTATTTAATCTTCCTCTACCTTCAAGAGGGAAATTTCCTCAGTACAAATCCTATAGGCTGCAGTGCATCCCGCACCAGCGAAAACAGTAAGCTGTAATGCTCACAGCATCAGCAAAACACATAAACGTCGCTTTTCTAGGACAAGTATTAACGAAGAATAATTTTTCAGGCTTTGGCTCAACATCAATCAAGACTACCGAAAGGATCCATATTTCTGTTCCATTCTCCATTTGCTGAAAACTGCTCTTATTTGAGTACCACGATAATATTTCAGGGCCACGTAAATTACACAAACCACAATTCTTCTTTCACCTTGAAGGGAATCAATATCCTGACGAAATCCACAGACAGCACTTTACACAGTCAGCTATAAAGAACAAAAAAGACATATATCATCAATATTAACATATCATCGCATATTGGGAAGCCAATGATTAAACAATCGTATTATCGCATCCTGTTTTCAAGATTCCATACTTACTCATTCCTTTCTCAGAGTTCTCCTATCTCAAAATATTGATACAGCACGCATACTATAGTAAGAGGTCCTCATTTATACTGACAGATATAGAATAGTAATAGATAGATAGTAGCACTGAAAGCAGAAAATCGGAAACAAGGCTACTAACAGCTGGGGACCTGGGTTTGCCAGACCCATAATACCCACAGATCGGATATTCCCCTGTTTTGCATTAATTCAACACAGATCTTGCTTCCCTCAGGAGCGACTCGTTTCAATGTACACACAAAAAAAAAACATAAACAGCATTTCACAAAGAAACCTTTTATGTTCACATTTGAACCAACCTGAATGCTAATTGCACAAGGAAAAAAAACTACAAACATCACTTCAATCAATCACATAGAAACATCTTTATCACTATTTTTACCAACATATTATTCAAAATGCATTTATCACAAATGTAAACTAATCAATAGTTTCTCTTCACCGTCCTCTCTACTCCTCACTGTCCTTTCTACTCAACGTATGGTTTTACGTTTGACACATGGTGTAGCCCTTTTGATTTCTTCGATCGAAGAGTTTCCACTTCTATGGCGTTTTCATGGGGAATCTTCCTTATCCGATACGGGCCGCTAAAGAGATTAAAAAATTTTTTGCAGACACCTGACCGTTTGTTAGACAGCTTGTGTGATCTGATAAGAACTTTTTGTCCTACATGAAACACTGTTTTTCTCACGTTTTTCTTATACGCCTTGACTCTGGCTTCTGCTCCACGCTTGATGTTGCGTAAAGCTAAGTCAACAATTGCGTTCCGGCGTAGTCTCGGCTCTAGTGGCCAAGGCACCACCTCTTTGATTTTGCTTGGGGGCTCCTTGTTTTTTAGCACAGTGATTGGCGGAAGCTTTGTTGACGTATTAGGCAACTCATTAATTATGTTCTGAAATCCTTTTAGGTGTATGTCCCACGATCGGTGATCACGACTGCAGTATAACCTACATAATTTTCCTAATTCACGCATAATACGCTCACTGGGGTTCGAGCTGGGGTGAAATAGAGATATATGTATAGGTTTAATTCTTCTCCTTCGAAGCATCCGCTGCCTGTATTGCGATCTAAATTGTGGTCCATTATCCGAGATAACCCTTTTCACGCTCCCAACTTCATGCAGAAACTGCTTTGCAAATGCAGTTGCCACTGCCCTTCCTGTGGCTCGCTTCAACGGAGTCAGACACACAAACTTGGAGGTTAGCTCCACCGCTACGAAAACATATGCAAAACCTGCTTTAGATCGTATTAGTGGCCCAAATAGATCCACGGCCGCGAGGTCACAAAGTTTGCTTGGTATTACCGGGTGCAATGATGCAGCATAAGTCACTGTGGCCGCCTTTGCTCGCTGACAAGGGCCGCACACCCTAAGTACACAACGAATACGCCGTAGCATGTTATTAAAATAGCATGTCTCTTTCAGTTTTTCACAACATTTCTGTGCTCCGAAGTGACCATAACTCAAATGTATGTACCATATAATTTTGTTTACGAGTTCCTCCGGAATCACCAACACCCATCTGGAGTCATCCGGGGCTCGTTTCTTGAATAGTATTCTATTGCGCACTAAGTAGTACTGGCGTATTCCTACATTCTCCTTGTCCTCCCACATCTTCTTTATATCTTTCAATACTGCGTCCTTATCCCGTTCGTCCGCTATACTCCCTAAAGAGGTGGTAACAAAATTCTCGACCGCTACATTCTGTAAGTATAGGATGCTAAAATTATTTTCACCGAGTTCCCCTTCTTCTGTGTGAACCAAACCTATAGGAATGCGCGATAAAGCGTCAGCAATTACATTTTTCTGTCCAGGAATGTATTCTACAGTGAAGCTATATTCCTGTAGGTATAGTGCCCAGCGTCCTAGTCTCCCATGCGTGATTTTTGTGCTCATAAGAAATTGGAGTGCACGATGGTCAGTGTACACCCTGGTGGTCCTCCCAAATAAGAAATACCTAAATTTTGAGAATGCCCAAACAATCGCGAGTGCTTCGAGTTCCGTCACGGAATAATTTTTTTCACATCGAGAGAGCACCCTGCTCCCAAAAGAGATTGTTTTCCAAGTTGTAATATCATCATTTCCTTCCGTTTGAAACAGTACCGCACCTAATCCTGACAAGGAACTGTCCGTCATTAAACAGAATTCTTGTGTCAAGTCGGGATGCACGAGGATGGGAGCCTCTACCAATGCCTTTTTCAATTTATAAAATTCATCCTGTGCCTCTTGATCCCAGACCCACAAGGCGTTCTTCCCTGTTAGTCCACATAGACGGGGTGTACCAAGTACACTAAATTTTATAAATCGCTTATAAAAATTACACAGACCTAAGAATGCTCGCAACTGTTTTTTATTTGTCGGCATTGCACACTCCGCTATCGCCGCAATTTTCTCCGGGTCAGGTTGTATTCCATTTGCTGAGACAATATGGCCTAAGAATTTTATGTTCTCTCGTCCGAACTGTGACTTATCTAAGTTGACTGTTACACCTGCCTTCTCAAAAACATCCCGTAGTCTGTTCGGAACGTCATTATGGTCCTCCCACGACTTTTCCGCAATTAATATGTCATCCACGTAAATTGTCACTCGCTGTTTCAAATCATCAGGTAAAATGCTATTTAATCCCCTTATAAAAGCAGCTGATGAGACGTTTAGTCCGAACGGGAGACGCCGGAATTGGAAACAATTTCCGTAACAAAGGAACGCTGTATATTATCTGCAAGATGGGTGTAGCACGATTTGCCAAAAACTCGAACGGAGGTCGACAGATGATAGTACCTTTACCCTGTGGAAATGTTGTAAGAGTTCCTCAAGGCTCTCAGGACTGTCCGTTTCCGACATAATAATTGTGTTTATCTGTCTCGAGTCTAGTACCAAACGAACCGAGTTGTCGCGTTTTGGTACGACAAGCAAGGGTGAGTTGTACGAGCATACTGCCCGCTCAATTATTCCTTGTTCTAACATCTTGTTTATTTCCTTCTCCACCTGGGCTTTATACGCCACGGGGATAGGGTATGGTCTAACAGAAAACTTCTGATGGTCACATACTCTGAATTGGTAAGTAAAACCCTGAATCGACCCCGGAGTCTCAGAAAATACCCGTTCATGATTCCTAAGTAGGCAATACAATTTCTCCTTTTCTCTGTCCGTGTTTCTGACACTCGCGATGCTCTTTCTCAGTGCATCAGCAAAGACATCATCATTCCTCTGCTCACCAGACGTAGAGCACGACTCACTTATTTAGTTCACGAGTAGCTCCAGTGTGGGTTGCGACTCGGTTTGAGCTTGAAATTTTAGGCAACTAATTTCTGACTCGGCACGTAATATGCATTCATCAAATACTAAATTAATTGGCTGATCCCAAACTTGAACCGTCATTACTCCTCCACCCATGTCAATTACTGCATGGTGGGCATTCATGAAGTCATTTCCTAAAATCATTGCCACATTCAGCATTGGGAGCACAAAGAAGTTGTACTCAAACTCTCTTCCCTGGCAGGTAAAATTAAGCCGAGTCTGCCTTCGGATTTCTATGCTCTTACCGTAGATTGCGCAATTCACCTTTATTCCTCGCACTTGAAAAACGGGCCAAGTCACAGTCCCTTCGCATTTTTGAAATGCTGCCTCGCTCACTATCGAGAAAGGGCTTCCAGTGTCAATGACACTCTTAAAACATATTTCGTTTACTGCAACTGTCACGACTGGATTTATTCCCGAAATTTTAGCACTCGTAGTTTCTTGCAACAAATCCTCTCTAATATCTTCCCTCTCTATATACCGTATGCACTCCTTTGCCATGTCGTTCATTTGTTCCGATTGGGCGCCTTCTGCGCTGATCGTTTGTCATTGCCGATTTTGTTCATTTCCATTTGCTGGATTATGTCTAGGGTTAGCCGGCCGAATTTCAACATCATGAGGTGCTCCCCCTATAGTCATATTCCCACCGTGTTCACCGTAGTATCGATTCTGGCTGCCGTAACTGTTGCGTTCACGATCCTGTCCACGTGCTCGATCACTTCCGTTGTTCCACCTGTGTTCGCGACTGTTACCCCAGTTTCTATACGGCCGGTCCCGATTATTGTTCCGTTCGCGTCGCGACGACCGGTCACGCCGTTGATTAGTACTACGGCCACGACTGAGATCGCGCTGCTGTGCCCCGTAATAACTTTGTGCATGATAAGGCGGGCATTCTACTGTATTGTATTCCAACTCTTGGAGAAGTGTCTTAAACGTTTCCACGTCCTCTTTGCATCGTCCCGCAAGAATGACGTGGCGCAAGTGCATCGGCAATTTGGTGATGCATATCCTAAATAGTTCCGCAGGCCCGTATAGGTCGTATAAAAATTTATTTGCCTGCAGCATGTGGTCGAATAGGCGTGCTGGGCTGCCGAAACCAGACTGGTTCAAATTTGGCAGCATGATTATGCCATGCTTAACCCTATCTTGTGCCGCTTCCGACCAATAGGCGGACAGAAAGGCTTGTCGAAACTCCCGAGTGGAGTTGCAGTGACGCGCTGCCAACCTCATGCGAATCGCCGGTTCGCCTTCCAAATAGCCACACATATATTCTATCTTATGTGAACTTGCCCAGTCGGGGGGAAGACAAAACTCAAATTGCACGAGTCATGCTCGTGGATGTATTCCTTTTTGCGAGTTTCGAAATATCTCAAACTTTCTCACCGTAAGGAAATGTTTGAAATCAAATCCCCACATTTCCTCCCGGCGAGCCCCTTGAATGTTTCCATTTTTCTCATGTCTGCCCCTCAAAATAAATTCTTCCCTGTCGTCAAAATCTCCCTTGTGGCCGGAGTCCCTCTCTGTACTGTTCGTACGGCTATTTTTAGTGCTATTGGCGAGTTCGGAATCACACGCCATGCGGTTTTCCAGATGCGCCACGCGTTCTTGTAATTCGCCTGTTACAGCTTTGTGCCGCCTGTTCACTTCGAACTGTCCCTTCTGAAATCTAAAAAGCGAACACACTTCTTCGGTCTCTGCGACCGCTACCGGTGTAGTATTGTTCTCGCTTTTCGTCATCTTCATCGTGCCTACGATGTCCGCTAATGCCGCAATCTTATCATGTATTTGTCTGTTGTCCTCCGCCACAGTCTGCTTCAATTGTTCTACTTGCTGTTCGAGTGCGTGAATCGCTCGACCGTTGTCCGCTACTGTGTTGCTAATGGACGCTGGACAATGCGTTTCCGCCTCCTGGACCCTCGAGAGTACCTGCTGGTGTTCTCTTTGGCATTCTTCTCTCAGCGCTTGGAAATTCCTAAGTAGCTGTTCTTCGCTCTCTTTCGATTCCGCATCGCGACTCCGCTTGCCCTGTTCTAAGGCTTGCAGACGGTCATCGATTTGTTCAAATGTACGGCCTAATTCTTTCATAATATCACTTTTTATTTCACTTGCCAGATTGTTTATTCTTTGTGAGATATCATCGGACACTCTCTGCATCGACTTGGCGACTTTATTTGTCTGCTGGATTAGTTTTTCCTCTATTTGTTCGCCTAGCTCTCGAATCGCTTTTTTGGATGATTCTTTTAGTTCTCGGAACGATTTTTCTGATTTCTGCGTCATTTGTTCGCCTAGCTCTCAGATCGATTTTTCAGATTTTTGCGTCATTTGTTCGCCTTGCTCACGGATCGATTTTTCAGATTTCTCTGCGTTTTCTTTATTTTGTTGCAATAAGGCTTTCATGAGTTCTCCCAAATAAATTTGGTTAGTAGGGGGCCAATTAATTTCTGGCTCTGCTGTGAGCCCGTTCATCCCGTTTTGCATTTCGTCTGAAGTATTCCAAATTGCATTTTCGGAACCGACCGACGCATTAATATTCGAAATCAAATTATCCCCTTGGTCCATGTTGCTTAAGTTGTTGGACCGCCTACCTTTAGCTTGGTTACGTGTCTGCATTAGTTCAATTTATACCCGGTACGCAACACACTAATCACAATAAATATATCCCCCAAAAATTTCGACAGTTACACGAAAGGTACCCAACCCAGTACGCACTTTTTCACACGCAAAACAAATTTTTATCTTTCATCGAAACAGTGCAATTTACAAGCGAGAAAAGAAAAAAACACACACACACATATAAAACACACAAATATAGAAAACAAACCAACAAGACAAACAACACAACGCCGCTCAACAACACCGTGAATCATTTGAAAGTCTGCTCAGAAACAACGCAGAAGTTGTTTGAGTGCTGCAGGGGAAAAAAAATTAAGATTATACAACGCTCGCAATCTAACGTTTCAGAGATTCCAGAGTCTAGCGGAATCACAGAACAGGGTCGCCATATGTAATGTTGTTGCTTTGATTTACTATGAAAGCGGTACTGATAAACAATAAAAGCGGTTTAAAGCTGTGAACTGTCTGGGGAAGTTAACCTTGCATTACTGAGCAACTGTTTCACCAGGCATCCAGTCTAGATTACCGAATTCCCAACCAGACTAACATTAATTATAATCTTTTAATAGTCATACGACAACCGGTGATATATATATAAAAAAGAGAATTTAAATAAAAAGAAATAAATCAGTTTATATTTGGAACTTTATTTTAACATTGATCATTGAAATTTCAGCATATTAAACGTGAGTCATAACTAAACTGGTGCCTTATTTAGGACTGTGAAAATGTGAGTTTGTAATCTTATGGAACACATCAAATAGGGAGCCAAGATTGGGAGACTACATACAACACTGCATTCATAAAATAACACACAAAGAACGTTGAAACATATGCAAGAGGAAATTAATCACAACCAACCGATTCAATTTTCACCCAAAGAACTTACTTTCGTAGCGCAATCCTGTCCGTCTAGTAATTACCACACACTGGTATACTAAATTCATATTAACTCTCTGTGAAATCTTCCCGAAAAGAATAGCTGAGGGCTACTTTGATGCTTTCACCACATGCTTTACGTGGTCAACTTGGTTTACACAAAGGGTGTAACTCCACAATAATTTTGATAATTAAAATAAATTACATCGAAACGCAATTTACTAAAGAAAAACCTTGAACTGGTTACTATCGTCTTACTATTAACCTGATGGGTCAAACAGTTATATAAGCATGTGGTACTGGTCTCGCAAAGTACACCCCACGTGGGTTGAACATAAAGAAAAGTTGCTATATTGAAAAAATATTGTCAAGACGAGACGTTATAATCACACAAGCATTCGCATTTAAGATTGATGATCTTAGTTAGAGTTACTGATCAACACGTGGTTCCACTTTACTCACAAAGTAGTGACAAAGCAACTACTGGAAGATATTCTGAACTTCACACACAAATTACACTGCGTTGCAATTTAAGATAACATTACATATTTTAGAGATAAACCTGAAATAAAGGTGATTAAATTTTCAGTTAGGCTGAACTTAAGAAATCCATTGTCCTGCGGACTTAGCACACAGGCGCTTAGCCGGAGATCTTCCCACTTCAGACGCTCGCCGCGGACAGACTGACCTGCGCTCCTACCGAGCGTGCTTCCCAAATACAAACGGAAGTGACCAGAGAGGCAGCTTCCTATACCAACATGACAACGGACGGACAGGACCATACTAAGCATAGAAACTTCTCTGCTTTTAGAAAGCGTAGCTACCTGTTCCGACGTTGGTCCTACTGTTCTCTAGCAGACAGGCTTGTCTGCTACCATCCAGCATGCAACTACAAATACATTTGCTCATTCATCCTCTCACGCAGAAGGGAAGGGGGATGACAGTATCTTATCATATACAGTATATAAAAGAAAGCGGATGTGTGTTCCGTATGAGACTGTGTGACATGAATTACATATAAACTGTATTTTAAAGTGTAGTAGTGTGACAGATTGTTCTTGTTTATGTGTAAAAATAACACGTTTCACTACTCAGTCTCCTCCCAGATAGTCAGAAACACCACAGTAAATTGAGAAGAGGAATTTATGCCATAAATGACAACAGATTTAAGAAATTAACATGAAAGGAATCCAACAGAGACCTTTCATGTTCTTTCGCTACATCAGTTTTGACTGGCTCTAAGTTTTACCGAGCCCTGGCAGCTGATGCAAGGGACTTTGACATTTTAAATCAATCAGTTGATATAAAGTCAAGAACTCTTATATCACATATAAGTCAAGGTGCCAATTATTGTATCTTCCTTAAATACACTTTTAATTTTAATTTTAAATACATTAAGAACCTATTATGTATGTTAAATTTTCAACACAAAATGTACCTGTAATAAAACTGAATTTGTATAATATAACATATAAAATCAAACAACGTATGTCCTGCAATATAATAACAGGCAGCAGGTCTTTACTCGAGAAATACATAAGAAATAAATAAAAAATTATGAAATAAATTTGAAAGCTATCTTTGATTTAATCTAACAAGTTTCATCTAATTTTTCTACACATCCTCAATGGTCTTAATGGGAAATGACTGTACCACTAGTTATTTGTTGTACGATAAATATTATTTTCAGAATAAATTATCTCTTTGCAGTGGAGTGTGTTCTGATATGAAACTTTGACAGGCGAAACCTGTGTCCTGGACTTTCTCCCGGAGCTCTGGAAAAAACTGAAAAACTGGTTGAAGAGTAATTATTACATATGCGTGAGGATGTGTCTATCCTATATGTCCGACCGAACAGACGCAACAAATGTATGTTTATCAGTGAGGAAAGTTCTTGATACTTTCATTGCGGAGGTACCATATATTCCAACCATCTGCGTGACTTAAACGAATGATACAGGCAGCAGGGCTAATGCAACGGAGTTCTACTTGTGCATGACAGGTTAACAATTTGGGTCCGAGAGGAAGAGTGTACAGATGGCCAAGGTGGACAAGGCAACTCCTCTACAGAAGCAGAGCATCCGAGTTCGAGTGCTAGTCTGGCACAAATTTCCATCCTTCACCGGTGATTTATTTCAAAATCTGTAGATGGCCGAATGGTCTGATTTCTCTCAATGATATAAATATTTTGTATTCAGTGCTTTCAGTCTTTATTATTTCATAGCGGAGCTTTTACGTTTAGTTACTATCACAATCACTTTGAAAAAAATATTTACGTTTATGTGTCGTGCGTTTAATGTATGTGGACTGTAGGACTCAAACTGCTTTGAATGAAATTTTTCACTGACTGTATTTCATAACGCTGCTGTCCCTGCAATAGAATTTGCTACTAGGTTAATGGCTCTGAGCACTATGGGACTCAACTGCTGTGGTCATCAGTCCCCTAGAACTTAGTACTACTTAAACCTAACTAACCTAAGGACATCACACACATCCATGCCCGAGGCAGGAGTCGAACCTGCGACCGTAGCAGTCGCACGGTTCCGGACTGCGCGCCTAGAACTGCGAGACCACCGCGGCCGGCGACTAGGTTAAGTAAGGCCTCCTGACACCCTATCTAGTCCATTTTCCACAATGCCTCAGTTAATCTACCAGCTGCGAACGACAACTAGAAATACGCTGACGGAAAGAATAGTACACTGGGAAAGACGACGTCGACGTTGATCTGACGACGGCATGTGCCACCTGGGGCATAATAGATTGTACAGATAATGGTTTTATGGTCGTCCGCCAACAGAGAGCACAGTGGTATAGTTACCAGAGCTCCATGTGTGTCTACCATTTGATGGAGAATGCTCACAGCCAGAAGGCTCAGCGTAGTGAAAGGTGTGAAGCAAGCAGTTGAAGATCAGGTTTCGGAAAAAATTCCCAAATCTAAGATCAGTACCCTCAGTACCTTATAAACTTGGTTTCAACTAAATGGGTTGAATTTAAACGCATCTAAGACTCACGTGATGCAGTTCAAAACCATACAGTCAAAATGTGACCAGATTAAGATTGTACACAACAAGCAAGGTATAGAAGAAGATGAGTCATTCAAATTCTTATGTTTAAATGTAGATAAAAATTTGAGCTGGCAGGCACACTTTGAATACCTGGCAAACAAACTGAGCAGCTTTGCATTTGCAGTGCAAATATTATCAACTGTAACTGACATGGACACACGAAAAGTAGCATATACAAGCTACTTCGAATCTGTTATTAGATATGGTACTGTTTTCTGGGGTAACTCGACAAACATAGTGCGGATACTAAAAATAGAGAAAAAAAATCATACCATATATGTGCACTGCAAATCGCAAAGAACCATGTCGACCATTATTTAGAAAACTTTTAACTCTGGCACCCTTATACATATATGAGATTATTGTATTTTTGTACACCAGACATGAATCATTTGAGGGAAACCATTATGTCCATTCACATGGTACCAGAAACAAAGAAAATTTTATGCTCCCCACTCACCACCTCAGACTGTATGTCCAGAGACCTCAATACATAGGAATGAAAACTATAATAAATTAAAAGGGAACAAGTTGATGCAGATGAATTTAGGTTCATATAAGAGAAAGCTATATGAGGTACTGACACTGAAGTGTTATTACTCAGTGGATGAATTCATGCGGGACAAACTGCAAATTTCCTTATACCCGACAAGGTAGCCGAGAGTGCTAACGCGCTGCTTCCTGGACTCGGGTAGGAGCGCCAGCCCCGGATCGAATCCGCCCGGCGGACTAACGACGACGGCCGGTGCGCCGGCCAGCCTGGATGTGGTTTTTAGGCGGTTTTCCACATTCTGCTAGGTGAATACCGGGGTGGTCCCCACGTTGCGCCTAAGTTACACGCGTCGCAGACATTTGAAACACGTTCGCACTGTTTCACGATTTACACTAGATGCGGATAGCTGGGGTACACTGATTCCATCCCTGCCGGTACGGGGTGGCGGCAGGAAGGTCATCCGGCCACCCCTAAAACTAACCTTGCCACATCCGTTCTAACGACGCCGACCCTGCGATCACTGCGGGACTGTGGCGTAAGCAAAAGAAACAAGAAAGAAAGAAGCTGGAAATTTCCTTATAGTGTTGTTATTTATTATAGTGCTACTGTTTATTAATGTACGAGGGCAGTTCAATAAGTAATGCAACACATTTTTTTTCTCGGCCAATTTTGGTTGAATATTTTCAAACATTCCCGCTTCGTCTCGTATAGTTTCATTGACTTCCGACAGGTGGCAGCACTGTACGGAGCTGTTAAAATGGCGTCTCTAACGGATGTGCGTTGCAAACAACGGGCAGTGATCGGGTTTCTTTTGGCGGGAAACCAGGGTATCTCAGATATTCATAGGCGCTTGCAGAATGTCTACGGTGATCTGGCAGTGGACAAAAGCACGGTGAGTCGTTGGGCAAAGCGTGTGTCATCATCGCCGCAAGGTCAAGCAAGACTGTCTGATGTCCCGCGTGCGGGCCGGCCGTGCACAGCTGTGACTCCTGCTATGGCGGAGCGTGCGAACACACTCGTTCGAGATGATCGACGGATCACCATCAAACAACTCAGTGCTGAACTTGACATCTGTGTTGGTAGTGCTGTCACAATTGTTCACCAGTTGGGATATTCAAAGGTTTGTTCCCGCTGGGTCCCTCGTTGTCTAACCGAACACCATAAAGAGCAAAGGAAAACCATCTGTGCGGAATTGCTTGCTCGTCATGTGGCTGAGGGTGACAATTTCTTGTCAAAGATTGTTACAGGCGATGAAACATGGGTTCATCACTTCGAACCTGAAACAAAACGGCAGTCAATGGAGTGGCGCCACACCCACTCCCCTACCAAGAAAAAGTTTAAAGCCATACCCTCAGCCGGTAAAGTCATGGTTACAGTCTTCTGGGACGCTGAAAGGGTTATTCTGTTCGATGTCCTTCCCCATGGTCAAACGATCAACTCTGAAGTGTATTGTGCTACTCTTCAGAAATTGAAGAAACGACTTCAGCGTTTTCGTAGGCACAAAAATCTGAACGAACTTCTCCTTCTTCATGACAACGCAAGACATCACACAAGTCTTCGCACCCGAGAGGAGCTCACAAAACTTCAGTGGACTGTGCTTCCTCATGCACCCTACAGCCCCGATCTCGCACCGTCGGATTTCCATATTTTTGGCCCAATGAAGGACGCAATCCGTGGGAGGCACTACGCGGATGATGAAGAAGTTATTGATGCAGTACGACGTTGGCTCCGACATCGACCAGTGGAATGGTACCGTGCAGGCATACAGGCCCTCATTTGAAGGTGGCGTAAGGCCGTAGCATTGAATGGAGATTACGTTGAAAAATAGTGTTGTGTAGCTAAAAGATTGGGGAATAACCTGGTGTATTTCAATGCTGAATAAAATAACCCCTGTCTCAGAAAAAAAATGTGTTGCATTAGTTATTGAACTGCCCTCGTAAAAATCATTGAAATTGTTTTATAATTTTTTGACATGTCTCCTGTACGCAAACCAAATGGATTGCACATGTACGTCATGAGATGAGTAAACCACAATTCACAATTCAGAATTCGAAGACAACCATGCCACGGAGAAACACTGGCGCTTCCTACAGCCAACTGAGTGACTTTGAAAGGGGTCAAATTGTGGCCTTCCGAACGGCTGGTCCTTTCGTAAAATTGCCACACAAGTTTGAGGTGCTGCGTCAGTTGTGCACATACGCTGGTGTCAGCGGTCACGTGAACGTTCTCACAGCGGCAGGCAAAGTTCTGAACGTCCAAGCGATACAGACGCCCGCCAGGACCGTCGTATTGTAAGGGCAGCAGTGGCAGATTGTACAGCTACTACAGCACTGATGAAAGGTCCTGTGAGCCGAGACTTGTCAACACCAAGTATTGCGAACTACGGGTAGGCACGCTTCTAGATTGTCGTCCACTCGAGCCACAGCATCGACATATACGCCTCCACTGGTGCCGTCAGACGATTACTTGGAATAGCGTGCCGTGCTCTCCAGCAGTGAAAGCAGATTCTGCCTGACGTCACTGGTAGTCGTTTGCGCGTACGACGTAGACCTGGTGAGCGCTGTCTCGTAGGGGGCATTCGTCCAAGACACACTGGCCTCACCCAAGGCCTTACTGTCTGGGATACGATAGGCTACAACCCTCATTAACCTTTAGTGTTGTTGGAGAGGATGCTAACCAGCGCTCGGTAGGTGCATAGATCCGTGTCAGATCTGTTCTTTTGCCGTTCTTGAAAAGAAAGATGATGTGTTGTTGCAGTAGGATAATGCTCACCCACACACTGTCCCTGAAACTTCACGTTCTCTGCGAGACGTGCAGGAACATCGCTGGGCAGCACGATCTCCGGACCTGAGCGCGTGTGCGATATAATGCAACGAGAAGTGACTCGTGCAACACATCAACCAATAACTCTTATACAACTACATGAACAGGTCGAGCAGGTGCGACATAACGAATTCAAGGACAGTATTCGCCGTCTGTTCGATCGACTCGATGCCAGAGTCAGTACCAGCATTGCCGCTCGTGGAGGCTACACCACATACTAACACGAATGTTTCAGAATCGGTCGATACCTGTGAGCCACGCTGCGGCTCGCGTTGGTGCTGTTTGTAGGTCTCTGTCCCCTTTTGGAGGCCAGACCATATCATTTAGTTGACATGGTTGCCTGTCCGCTAGTGGCAGCAGCGGCGGTCATTGATATCTAGTAGCTGTGGCCCTATCTTTGGGGTGACGTCTTGGTTCTTTCGGGTCGTGTCAGTGTGCAGTTCGGTTGGCGACTCAGGAGGAGCCAGGTCCGCGCAGTGCGAGAACACGCCGGGACCGCCGGCGGCGCACGTGGACTGCCGGATCGAAGGCCTTTGGTCTCTAGGCTGCACGACCTCGTCGTAAACCGTATCCTGCACATTTTAAGTTGAGTGGATTAGTAGAGAAACCTCCACCATTGTGAGATCTCGCGATTCTCCAGTGACTTGGGTTCGTCTCGCTGCTCGTAGTGTTGCCGAGGCGAAGACCAGAGAGTGGGGTGCTTGGGGAAGGCGGATCTGATTAGCTTTCCTGGACATCTAATAACTATTTATTGCGTTCAGTTTGTTACTATTTGTTAGGTTCAATCAGCGGTATTTTTCCTGCCGCTAACGCCCCATTTACCTGCCCTGGGGTTAGTGTATGTAGCGGCAGTGTACGTTTCCTCGCCTTGCTGCTGCTGCCTGGTGAGGCGTGTAGTTTTTTACAGCTTTCTTGATTGTAGGTTGGTTGGCGATTCTTCTACTCTTGTGGTAGTGATTCCTTTCTCGTTCCGGGCGCTCTAAGCACACTAATCTGCAGGCAGAGTACAGATTACCGGTTCCGGCGTATTTTTACATCTTTGCATTTGGTTTATTGGACGTCAGGTAGCCTCAGCAAGATTATCACCAGTCATTCGTTAGACCGCCACTAGCCTGAGTTACCATCTTGTGAAGTGAATGCAACTCTTGGCTGCCTATCTCATCGCTCGCGAAAGTGTTTTTTGCCGGACCTACTCAGAGGTCTATTCCTGGTGCACCGTCTGTGACTGGCCCTTGTGTTTTATTACTCGTACTGTATTTGCTATTTTATTCTATGTTTCCAAACTGTTCGTGTAATTGCCATTCTTGGCGTTACAGCAGGTTTAAATGATTGTGCTACCAAGTTTACCATCATTTTGTCTCAGCCATTTGGTGATCAGTTGCCTGTCTTTTTAAATTAACCTTGCTATTGCATTGCTTTTTTACAGTATGTTAGTTAATTTTCTTATGATTGCCGTTCTTGACGTTAAAGGCCTTCAGCCGTGACTGTGGTTGCTTGCCTTAAAATTCTATTTGCCATCACATTGGCTTGTTTTTGAAACATTATTTGCTGTGTCGGTATTTTATGGTCATTTGGTAAATTGTAATGCACTGAAAGCACTTTTACTCACACAGTTGTTTATTCCTTCATTACTAACGTGTGATATCTTTATTTATTGCTGAGTCTGGAATTAGCAATTTAAAACAAATGTGTGTAATTGCAAAAGGAAACCAACAGTGACTGGTTACGGCCCAGTCCACAATCGTAACCAAATTCTGCCTTCCTAGACTACCAGGTCATCTCAGAACAGCTTGTGCTATTGATCTGTAAATGTTATCATTTCATATACGTTGTTGCTACAATAGCTCCAGAGTGAATTGAATACCTCTAAATGGTGTACTAACAATTTCTTTCCGGAAGTCCATTAACAGGGTTGGACATTTACTGGTTTCTGTTGAATTCTCAGAGCTTTACTACTTCGCGTTTAGTATCTTAGTTACAACACCTTTCAGCACGGCACAACAGCAAAAAAAAACTGAATGCACACTGATACAGAGGAAGGGTTCTTACCATTCTCTGGCCACCGTAGCGTTCAGTGAGAGCGCCGTCAAATGGTGCGGAAGATATTACACGCGAAGCCGCGCTCGCAAAGTAGCTTTATTCGGAGTTTCAATTTTGTTGCCCAGGATCAATCAAGTGAAGCCGCAGCAATTTCCGGCGTCTAAGCATGTCCTGCCAAGCTCCGCACTTTATAGCCGGACCTTAATAAAACTTGTCTGCTGAAGGGTGCAGGGTGCGGAGCGAGCGCAAGTCATCTCCCGCCGCTGCCAAAGTTCAGTGAACTGCACTCCGTCGCCTCGCAAACCCGCTAGATGAAAGAACTTTCTGTTTTATTTAACTGCACGATGTTTTTCGTTGGCAGTCGATCTGATAGGGACATCGAAAGTAACCTTGCCATCAATGAATTCTTCTTAAATGAATTTCGGCTATTATGGAATCATGAGGCTACAGAATACCGTGATTTCTCATTCGTTGAGTGGTGCTCACAAGGTGGAGACGCGAGAGCTATTTCAAAGTGTTCCCGTGATACTCTATAGCGAGTCCACTTCGTCTCCAGTCATCGTATGAGTTACGGCGTTGAAGACTATTTTTCACAGTTTGACAAAATTTTTGCAGTTAAGTTCCCAATAATATGCAATAACTGTGTAAAACGTACATTAACCATTAAAAGTAAGCGGTGTATTAGTTACAAGAGTAGTAGGTTGTTATTTATCGCTCTTCATTTGGCTATAAGTAGAGTTGGTTCTGTTTTTATGCTTTGAAGTCCAAGACAGCGCGCCTGTCTAGCAATATGGAATATCTGCTAAAAAGTGGGCCCATCTTGACTGTGCGAATGCTCAGAAATAAGAAATAAACGTAAAATGAATAACTGTTTCAGAAATTTGTTTTGGGGTTAATAAACTTAACAGATTTGTCATCGAATCGATTTTTTTTTTGTCCTGATACGTAATTCTTTTAAGAGTTGAAAGTAAGAGCAATCTCAGAATGCCATTTCCTGTAGATTAAATACGGTCTTCATTTTTATCAGTTATCTGCAGTTTGAGCGGCCTGTTCTATATTTCTCGACTATTTACTATTACCTCCAAGTGCAATGTTATTATCTTTTCTTGATGATTTTTTAAAATTTTATTAAGAGAAATACAAGTTCTTATTACAAAAAGTAGCATTTTCTGACCAATTAGTTTGAGATCAAAGAAAGAGTTCTATTTAGAGATACAAATGCAAAAGTAAGTGGTAGTCCATAATACCCGGACTTACCCTATATGTCAGATATGAGAAACAGCAGGAAAACCCAACCACGTTTACTCTGAACGAATGTTCTGCGATCGAGTACCTGTAACTGGCCTGCGCTTCAAATGTCTCTTACGCAAAGGATTTGTGGACAGTCTTGTACCCAGTGGTATCCGGGGTGGCAACGAGCAGGAGTAAGCATTTCAGTTCCTGGGGCTCCGTAAAAAAGTAGGTAACTTGTTTACCTTAGGGAAAAGCGCGCGTCGCTCCGAAGGTCTTTCCGTAGCTTTAGTTAGAAAAAGACACTTGTTAGCTAGAGCAGTAACTTCGTTCCCCAAAGTAGAATATCAGAGTTACTCAAAGTAGCGAAAGTTTACATGATTCACAAACTGGTGTACATATAACTTTGCTCCCTCAGCTTAAGTGACATTTATGGCCACATAAAGAGTATCCGGTTCTACAATAAAAGAGGAAGTACGGCGGCGAGATGAAAAGTTTGCCTACCGGCACAAACATGCCGTTGATAATGAAATTCTAATTTTCCTTCTTGGGAATATATTGAGCAACAAAGTAAATCATGGATTAATTTGATCTCCGGAAGCCGGTCGGAATGGCCGTGCGGTTCTGGGCGCTACAGTCTGGAACCGAGCGACAGCTACGGTCGCAGGTTCGAATCCTGCCTCGGGTATGGATGTGTGTGATGTCCTTAGGTTAGTTAGGTTTAATTAGTTCTAAGTTATAGGCGACTGGTGACCTCAGAAGTTAAGTAGCATAGTGCTCAGAGCAATTTGAGCAATTTTTGATCTCCGGAAGATATTTGCTTACTTCTACATCTGCAATCCCTAACACGCCTTACGATACTTTTGTTAGTTTTTCCCTCTTCCCTGTCCCATTCAAGAATGGCGAGTGGGAACAATGATTGTCGGTAAAGCTTCGTATGTGCTCTAATTTCTCGGTTTTTCTCTTCGTGAGCATTTCGGGAGGCATATGTGGGAAGAAGTAAAATATATTGCTCAACTCTCCTGTCTTTGACGGAGAGTCACTCATCTGTAGCTTCTGCGACAGGAGATCGTTGTGTAGCCCCGTAACGTTTTGGCAAAGACTAAACGATGCCGTAACGAAACGTACCGCTCTTCGTTGGGCTTCATCTCTTATATTGATCCAACATCATAAGGTCCCAGTTGATTATTAATAATGTACAATCGGTCGAACAAGTGTTTTTAAAGCCACTGCTTTCGTGGATGAGCAGCATCTGCTTCTCCTACTATTTGCTTTGTATGGTCACTAAACGTCAGGTCACTATGGATATAAGTATGTGCTTTACGTCAGTTGCTGTTCCCAGGGACTTTTCACCATTGGCGCAATCGAATAGTAGTGGTTATCTTCGCCTATTTAACAGCAATAAGTTACATTTGTTTACGATCTGCGGCATTTTCCCACCCCAGCACCAAACGGCGATACTCTGCAAAGTCTCCCTACATTTCGCTGCAATCTTCTGACGTTGCAGCCTTGCTTTAGGAAACAGAATCATCCGCAAATAGCCTCATGAAGCCTCTAACGTTATTCCTAGATCGTTAATATCAATTGCTAACAGTAACGGTCCTATCAACCTGACTTGGAGTATTACTGTAATTATCATTGAGTATATCTATTTTGTTCTGTCCAGAACGACAGGTTGATTTCTCTCTCGAGAGAAATCCTGAGTGTTATCAAAAATGTTCTCTGTTACTCGGTGCGACCATATTTATTTTATTAAACGGTAGAATAGAATTATTCTGAATTTCTTCCGGAAGTCCAGGAACAAGGCATCAACCTGAGGGCCACTGTCTACAATGCTCCAGATTTTATGGCAGAACAGAGAGAACTGCGAAATCCACGATGATTGCTACGGGAATATTTTCCTTCTCCAAGCACATGACAATGCCTGAGCATGAAACACACAGTCCAGTCACGTTTAGGTCACCACCGCCTATGTTCGAAGTCAACGTGCAATAACTATTCACAGACGGTAGGTGGCAGCAGTAGCATTGAGGAGTACGTAATGTATGTTGGGGGGACGCGGAAACAGTGGAATCGTTGTCCTAGCGTGGAAACGGATCGATTTAACTGATGTATAAAGTGCATAATCAGCGGCTTTATTGCCAAGGGTAGGAGTATTTCCGAAACCGCTAAATTTATAAACTGTTCGCGTGTCAGCCTGGTTAAAATGCGTGGCACAATGACGCCATCCAAAATCGGCGTTGAGGCAAGCTGATTGATGAAATCCTCTCGGATTATCAAGCGAGTCATGACGCCGAGTTGTCACAACGTTTCGACGAGGTTCCGATTCGTCATGTTCAGACTACGTGTCGGGTTCACCTCAGGTTCGATCCTTTATAGTTGTCGGACCGGCAAACACCTCTGCCGAGTGCCGAACGGGTGGGCCAACCACATGCCGCAGGAAGAGAGGTCTCGACCAGTGACAGGTTTATAAAGGAATAATCCGGACAAAAACGACACACAGCCTGAATATTACGAGTTACAAACTCGTCGAAACGTTGCGACAACTCGACGCCCCGACTCAGCCGATAACCCGAGCAGAATTTATCAAAGAAATTCACCTGGAATGCCTGCATTCCCAGATGAGGTGATTGTTTAGGAAGTACAAAACATTTACCTCAGAGAATTAGAATCCAGATAAGACACAAGAGTAGCTTAATCAGTTGTCTTCAGTAACTTATTTCATAGAAAATTTCATCTATAATATACAGTCTGTGCACCGACACGAAGAAAAATGATGGTGATTTTGAGAAAGTGGCAAACAATAGTTCTCAGCCTGCTAAGATTAATATTAAGCATAAAAAATAGTATAGAAAACCATGCTGTTGTGTGGATGTCTTAGATAAGTTATTCACTTAAGAATTTAAAACGGATTTTCATTGCTCCTTCGTTATCAGCAACGCTTTACAAATGAGAGAAAAGACACAGTACACCCAAAGAAAGGAAAACGTATAAATATGCATAAATTAAAATATGTTTTTCGTGGTATTGGTAAGAGTTCTGTTATGAGAATCTGACTTCTGTGTCTCCCCATACTCTTCACTACTTACAAATCATTAACGTAATAAAATCATTACAATTAAATGTGTTACCGCACAACACGAAGAATATTTACTTAATAACAAGAAAGCATTTATTGTCATAGATAATCTTCACGCGAAGATAAAGTACTAAATAAATAATTTTCTCAACCTGCGTGATCTTATATCTTGTCCCTTACTCGACTGTATCCATGTTTTCACGCAATCGACAAAAATCCTGGAAATTGAAATAAGAACACCGTGAATTCATTGTCCCAGGAAGGGGAAACTTTATTGACACATTCCTGGGGTCAGATACATCACATGATCACACTGACAGAACCACAGGCACATAGACACAGGCAACAGAGCATGCACAATGTCGGCACTAGTACAGTGTATATGTATATCCACCTTTCGCAGCAATGCAGGCTGCTATTTCCCATGGAGACGATCGTAGAGATGCTGGATGTAGTCCTGTGGAACGGCTTGCCATGCCATTTCCACCTGGCGCCTCAGTTGGACCAGCATTCGTGCTGGACGTGCAGACCGCGTGAGACGACGCTTCATCCAGTCCCAAACATGCTCAATGGGGGACAGATCCGGAGATATTGCTGGCCAGGGTAGTTGACTTACACCTTCTAGAGCACGTTGGGTGGCACGGGATACATGCGGACGTGCATTGTCCTGTTGGAACAGCAAGTTCCCTTGCCGGTCTAGGAATGGTAGAACGATGGGTTCGATGGTTTGGATGTACCGTGCACTATTCAGTGTCCCCTCGACGATCACCAGTGGTGTACGGCCAGTGTAGGAGATCGCTCCCCACACCATGATGCCGGGTGTTGGCCCTGTGTACCTCGGTCGTATGCAGTCCTTATTGTGGCGCTCACCTGCACGGCGCCAAACACGCATACGACCATCATTGGCACCAAGGGAGAAGCGACTCTCATCGCTGAAGACGACACGTCTCCATTCGTCCCTCCATTCACGCCTGTCGCGACACCACTGGAGGCGGGCTGCACGATGTTGGGGCGTGAGCGGAAGACGGCCTAACGGTGTGCGGGACCGTAGCCCAGCTTCATGGAGACGGTTGCGAATGGTCCTCGCCGATACCCCAGGAGCAACAGTGTCCCTAATTTGCTGGGAAGTGGCGGTGCGGTCCCCTACGGCACTGCGTAGGATCCTACGGTCTTGGCGTGCATCCGTGCGTCGCTGCGGTCCGGTCCCAGGTCGACGGGCACGTGCACCTTCCGCCGACCACTGGCGACAACATCGATGTACTGTGGAGACCTCACGCCCCACGTGTTGAGCAATTCGGCGGTACGTCCACCCGGCCTCCCGCATGCCCACTATACGCCCTCGCTCAAAGTCCGTCAACTGCACATACGGTTCACGTCCACGCTGTCGCGGCATGCTACCAGTGTTAAAGACTGCGATGGAGCTCCGTATGCCACGGCAAACTGGCTGACACTGACGGCGGCGGTGCACAAATGCTGCGCAGCTAGCGCCATTCGACGGCCAACACCGCGGTTCCTGGTGTGTCCGCTGTGCCGTGCGTGTGATCATTGCTTGTACAGCCCTCTCGCAGTGTCCGGAGCAAGTATGGTGGGTCTGACACACCGGTGTCAATGTGTTCTTTTTTCCATATCGAGGAGTGTATTACCACTCTTGTTGACTGGTCCTTGCTGGTGTAACCTGAAAAAGAGAAAGACACACTCTATGGGGATTAGTAAAACTTAATCCCTCAGCAGGTCAGGCCAATGCGTGGTTGGCTGGGCCATAGATGACAGGGGTGAACAACGGCTGAGGAGATGTGTACTGGTGAACAGACGTGCAACAGTTGAGCAACTGACCGCCCAGACGAACCAAGGGGCTGCCAGCCGAGTCTCCTCAACGACTGTTCAGCGGACGTTTCTGCCTATGGTCCTCCGCAGTTGTCACTTATTTCATGCACCTATGCTGAGTGCTGTTCATTGGGGACGAAGGCTGGAATTTGCACGACAGTGCCGCAACTGGATGTCCACTGAGTATTGACAAGTAGCCTTTCCAGATCAGTCACGTTGTACACTCCGTTGGACTGAAAGCGTGCACACTGTAATAAAATTTGGAATGGTCCAGGTCGGAGAAGGGAGCATCATGGTCTGGGGAACGTTTTCGTGGCGTTTGCTGGGTATCTTTCAGTCTGGAAACTACAGTGGATCAGCACAAGTAGGTATCAATCCTTGGAGACCTTGTTCACTACCACATACAGTGTGATTTTCCTCGGCACGATGTCACCTACCAGCGGGACACTGCAATGTGTCACATGGGTCGCAGTGTACGTGTGCGGTTCGAAGAGTGCTAGGATGCGTTTGTCGTACTACCCTGCCCTCCAGACTACCTGTATTTGATGAATGTATCTCCATGTTCTGGTGGAGTATGGGACTACAGCTGTTCAGTGTTCAATAAAAACAATGCCAATCGCAGTTATATAGGTTTATTTCTAGGCAACCAGTTTCGACGTTAGACTACGTCATCTTCAGGCCAAAACTGCTCCAATCCAGTAACCTTCATGTTAGAAATATAGCAGTGCTCGTTGCACAACAGTCAGCTGTTGTCCAACGAGCACTTATGCCCGTAATAGCTATTACGAGACCAGCTAAAGCGACTGCTATATTTGTAACATGATGGTTACTGGATTGGAGCAGTTTTGGTCTGAAGATGACATAGTGTAACGTCGAAACTGGTTGCCTAGAAATAAACCTATATAAAGGTGATTGGTATTGTTTTTATTGTCCCCGTATTTAAGCCCAATCGAGAATCTGTGGTACCACTTCGATCGGACTGTTTGCACCATGGATCCTCAACCTAGAAATCTTGCGCAGCTGGCCGTGACACTGAAGTCGGCATGCTTCCACATCCCTGTGTGTACCTTCCAGAACCTCACTAACTCCCTTCCTGCACGTATCGCAGCCGTCATCGCTACAGAAGGTGGGTATACGACCTTCTGACAAGGTGGTCATATTGATGTGACTGGACAGTGTGCGCTCCATAATTCTAGTACTCACAGCAATTATAGGCGTATAACTGTCTACATCTGTTCAGTGACTCTTCTAGAGGATGGAAATGATCCGTACTTTTCTTCCATCGCTAGGAACCCTTCGTTGCTCCAGCGTCCTACAATAAACTTCTGCCAGAAGGGGAGCAACTTATTTCACGTATTAACTGTAGAGCATCACAGGTAAGTCATTTACAGTTGCCGGCCGCGGTGGCCGTGCGGCTCTAGGCGCTGCAGTCCGGAACCGCGGGACTGCTGCGGTCGCAGGTTCGAATCCTGCCTCGGGCATGGATGTGTGTGATGTCCTTAGGTTAGTTAGGTTTAAGTAGTTCTAAGTTCTAGGGGACTGATGACCACAGATGTTAAGTCCCATAGTGCTCAGAGCCATTTGAACCATTTGAACCATCATTTACAGTTGCCTTTCCACTGTTGAGTATTTTTACTGGATTCTCTATTCCCCTAGCACCTATCTCAGAATATGCGTTCTTGAAATGATTAAGAGGAGAAACTGTGCATTACACTCTATCATACATGATAGTGAATGTCATGACATTACCGCATACTGTACGTACGTACATAAAACATCACAAGAAAAGCAACATTAACTTATCTCATTCCCACCCGACCCTTTAAGGTGTATGAGAAACCTTTCATGACTGCCAACATTTCGATTAAGATTAAAAAAGTGAATTACATTGGCTACTAACAGATCCGTCAAAAGAATCTGGCCCCAGTTGCGGATCAGATCGAGTAATAAAGTGAACATACACTCCTGGAAATGGAAAAAAGAACACATTGACACCGGTGTGTCAGACCCACCATACTTGCTCCGGACACTGCGAGAGGGCTGTACAAGCAATGATCACACGCACGGCACAGCGGACACACCAGGACCCGCGGTGTTGGCCGTCGAATGGCGCTAGCTGCGCAGCATTTGTGCACCGCCGCCGTCAGTGTCAGCCAGTTTGCCGTGGCATACGGAGCTCCATCGCAGTCTTTAACACTGGTAGCATGCCGCGACAGCGTGGACGTGAACCGTATGTGCAGTTGACGGACTTTGAGCGAGGGCGTATAGTGGGCATGCGGGAGGCCGGGTGGACGTACCGCCGAATTGCTCAACACGTGGGGCGTGAGGTCTCCACAGTACATCGATGTTGTCGCCAGTGGTCGGCGGAAGGTGCACGTGCCCGTCGACCTGGGACCGGACCGCAGCGACGCACGGATGCACGCCAAGACCGTAGGATCCTACGCAGTGCCGTAGGGGACCGCACCGCCACTTCCCAGCAAATTAGGGACACTGTTGCTCCTGGGGTATCGGCGAGGACCACTCGCAACCGTCTCCATGAAGCTGGGCTACGGTCCCGCACACCGTTAGGCCGTCTTCCGCTCACGCCCCAACATCGTGCAGCCCGCCTCCAGTGGTGTCGCGACAGGCGTGAATGGAGGGACGAATGGAGACGTGTCGTCTTCAGCGATGAGAGTCGCTTCTGCCTTGGTGCCAATGATGGTCGTATGCGTGTTTGGCGCCGTGCAGGTGAGCGCCACAATCAGGACTGCATACGACCGAGGCACACAGGGCCAACACCCGGCATTATGGTGTGGGGAGCGATCTCCTACACTGGCCGTACACCACTGGTGATCGTCGAGGGGACACTGAATAGTGCACGGTACATCCAAACCGTCATCGAACCCATCGTTCTACCATTGCTAGACCGGCAAGGGCACCTGCTGTTGCAACAGGACAATGCACGTCCGCATGTATCCCGTGCCACCCAACGTGCTCTATAAGGTGTAAGTCAACTACCCTGGCCAGCAAGATCTCCGGATCTGTCCCCCATTGAGCATGTTTGGGACTGGATGAAGCGTCGTCTCACGCGGTCTGCACGTCCAGCACGAACGCTGGTCCAACTGAGGCGCCAGGTGGAAATGGCATGGCAAGCCGTTCCACAGGACTACATCCAGCATCTCTACGATCGTCTCCATGGGAGAATAGCAGCCTGCATTGCTGCGAAAGGTGGATATACACTGTACTAGTGCCGACATTGTGCATGCTCTGTTGCCTGTGTCTATGTGCCTGTGGTTCTGTCAGTGTGATCATGTGATGAATCTGACCCCAGGAATGTGTCAATAAAGTTTCCCCTTCCTGGGACAATGAATTCACGGTGTTCTTATTTCAATTTCCAGGAGTGTAACTAGAATTTGCGTCATCCTTCAGGACGCACTCATAAATCTTATAAGACACGGGAGTGACATCAATCCGCAAATAAAGAGAGCAGCTTGGTAGAAATTCAAAAGATCTATACTACAAAATTACTTCCGTCATGTATAAAGCTATAATAACAAAATCCACATTTAATAAATATACTCAATACCTAAGAGAACACATAATCCGGCTTTTATCTCTAAGCCATTCCCAAATTCGCTCCTTTGACTTCAATCTTCTGTAACATAATCTTAACGTCCGAATGTTCCTCTAGACATTTCCCAAGAATCGGTCTTTACACCTAAGTCTTTCTAATGGCAATGCTGTCCATAATGCCATCTCTTCATATTCCCTAAAAGCTGAATCACTAAGCGCCGTAATAAGCTTTTCTGTCTCTAAACACATGACAGCACGGCTGTACCTACACTTACATCTACCTTCTTACGAGCGAACAGTGTCCCCCATATCGCTCATCGATGTTAACGCTCTTATCTGGACAACATGGAAGAAACACACGTTCCCGTCAGAGCAAAATCCTCTCTGTCCCAATCCATCGTTCAGCTACTTCCTCGAAATCCTTCTCAGTAGCAGGAACCAGACTCTGGAATAACCTCCCGCATTATATCAGAGAACTGAATAATATCTCCAGCTTCAGAAGACAATTAATGACATATCTGCTAAAGCAACAATAGGGATTACCGTTGGCCCCATTGTCTCAGTACGGATTCGTTACCGTACCGTGTACATCTACCCTGCACATCCTCCTTTCCAACCAGATCTCCCTCTTTTCCCAGTGTTCTTAGCTGGTGCAGCCTCCTTAAATTTCCTATCCACAGAATTCGCTATACCAGAAAACATTAATCTAGTAAACTGGTTTTTTTTTCTGACACTATCATTATTGTTATCCTTTAGGAAATTATGATGTGAAAAAGGTACTGTATGTATGAAGTCAGGTCCGATCTAAGAGAGAGCCTGATAAACCTACCAGATCAGTCTAAATAAATAAATTAAATAAACAAACCAGAATGTACCACAGAAACTTCCCTCTTAGCTCCCTGTTTTAATACAATTACTGGTATGTCTTCAGTGTTCAAAAAATTTGTGAAGTCAACGAAGTTCACTACCTCGGCTTCTAAACACTGCTGTATGGCCGTCATTTGTCATTGTGTGGATGGCGGACAGCTCTCTCTCTCTCTCTCATGTGTCTTGGATCGACGGACCTGATTCCTACTCCGTGTGGCGACACGTTTCTGACTGGGTCACTGCGGTTGCGTTCGAACCGATCGTCACTTTAAAATCTTCGTCGGTTCCATAAATCTCGATCTCTGTTTCGATTTCTGTACCAGTTTCTCAAATGATAATCCTGTGATATAAGCGTAGTGCTACTCTGTCATAGTCCAGATACCGAAATAAACGGTGAAGTATTTCAAGGTCGTCCTTATATTAACCCGCAGAAGTAATGTGCCTCACATCCTCTCAAAAATTTATGCTGCATTTTGGATAAATTCCGCAGGACTATACAAGATATAGGGAATGGTCTTGAAATTTTGCATATTGCCTCTGAGGGCCCACAGATGAACATCTTGGAGGAAGTGGAAATTAACAGACACATGAGAGAAACGATATGAATATGGATATTAGGTTGCCTGGATATACTTTCTATCCACAGTTTACTGACTTTGTTTTTAAGATCAAACCCCCCTCCCCACGCTCCCGCAGCATTTACTTTTGAATGAACTTGCAAAGTTGCACCAGATTCGCCTCCCCCCACGCCAATAACGTCGCTTCTTCTCTTTTGACTTCCGTCCCTTCTCCCCCCCCCCCCCTCCTTCCCCCACCCCTGACACAACCTATGCAACACAGAGACCCTAGCACCAGGATATTTTAAGGAACTTCTCTTTGCGTTTTCAACTGATAATGCACGAAGTAAATCTCATTAGCCGGCCGAAGTGGCCGTGCGGTTCTAGGCGCTGCAGTCTGGAACCGCGAGACCGCTACGGTCGCAGCTTCGAATCCAGCCTCGGGCATGGATGTGTGTGATGTCCTTAGGTTAGTTAGACTTAACTAGTTCTAAGTTCTAGGGGACTAATGACCTCAGAAGTTGAGTCCCATAGTGCTCAGAGCCATTTAAATCTCATTACCTATATACATACAGCACCGCCATGTTGAGAACATAATGATTAGCTTATAATGCCACAAGAGGATAATTTTCATTCTACACCACGTTTGTTTGTGGTCCTATGTAGCCGCGTAATATCACAGCCATAGATAGGTACTCCCTTTCACGTTACGTACTTGGGATGGTTACCGCGGCCGTGGCTGTGCGACATGCCGTGGAGAACGCGCGTTGCATCGCCGCTGAAAGTCCCAGCGTACACGGGTCACTGCTTGGACAAACATTAAACTGGAGATATGGAGTCTGGATTGGACAAACATGAAACTGGAGATGTGGTTAAAGATTGTCAACTGGTGGTTGCAGAGCAATACAGAGCCAAGGTATGTCACTATTGCCTGTGGAAACTTGATTTCCTTTCAGCTACAGTTAATTTTCCATTTTTTATTACGTAAAGCTATTATTAAGACGAAATTTGCTTAAAGATTCACCGTCAGATCGATGTTTTATAGTATATAATGGTAAAATGTAAACCTGGCTAAACACACTTAAGATTTTTCTTTTAATCTTCTGTTACGGTGGGGACTATTTTATTATGTTATTTCTTATTTTCAAAAATTTTATGCTATTTTCAGATATCTTTTACACTATTACTTTCTAAGAGGTAAAACATAAAAAAGGTAAATAATTGTAATAAATAAAATAAACTCCATCTGTAAGAGGCATTCTTATCACTGCTGGCAGTTGCTTACAGCTATTTAAAGCTCAACACTGCCCTTTTCTTTTTGTGTTTGACACGCCTACTTGGGAAGCAAGCGTGGGGATTAAGTGCAAGGGGAAAGAGAGTACCCACACATTTTAGTGTATACCTTACGTTTTCTGTCAGAAAGGATAATGTTTTTGTAAATTGCTCTTGCAGTACTGATAACTATGTAATCATAGTTTTTGATCATAGTGTGGCATGAGGATGGTCTGTGTACCGAAACTAGTAGCATGTAGTCAAAATAAAGAAATTACTACTGTGGAGACAAACATATACTTTTCATAGCTAATTATGTTGTGCTTCACGCCGTCCAGCGCGGAAGTAAATCTGTAAGGGCAGATCATGAGTCATGTTTCGATTGAAAGTAGGTAGATCACCTACCTGCGAAAGTTAAAGGGTTTAGCCTCGAATCCCGTTCCGGCACAGAGTTTTGAATCTGCCAGGAAGATTCCAGTCAGAGCACACACTGGTGCAAAGGGAAACTCAACTCTACAAACCATCCTTTAGGCTGCGGCTAAGCCATTTCTGCGTGTTATCCATTATTCTAGTAGAGCTAGTCTCGCAGCATATGGAGAAGAACTTCTGTGAAGTTTCCACGACCATGTACTGGCAGAAGTAAAGCCATAATGGCAGGTCGTGGGTCGTCCTTCTATTATCAGTCATTACAGTACTTGTGTGTTAATGACACTTTTAACACAGCTAAACAGTGCTTGCAATTATTCTCATAATTTGTCTCAGAAAAGGAATTTATTGATAAGGGGGCTTTGAGAAGATTTAGATTCTGAACTGTGCCAAGTGCAGGTGAGAGCATTAAAGAAGAATGCGATTTGTGTGTGTGTGTAGAGCCATAAAGTTTTGTGTATGTATGGCTATTGCAAACAGTGAAATTATAATTTTATGTCGTTACTTCCTCACTCCCTTCAAAGCAGTGAGCTGGAATTCATTTTCCAGCCGCGGCGAGTAGAAATGTGGACAAACGGACTGTAGATAGGGAGTACCACGATGAGGACTCCTTTCTTGCTGCTCATTTAAGCAATTCACAGTGCCTTATGGCTTAGTTGAACTTCCATTTATAGAGAACTGACACAAGTGTTAAGCTGAACTAAAATACCCGCCATCCCATGCACTATTGTTTTACTTGTACGTGAACCTCATCTCATCTGTTCTCTCCTCTTGTAAAAATCATTTCTATGCTGATGACCTCCAACTTCAGAGCTGGACATTTAAATATCAGTACAGCCACAGCACAAATTAATGACGATCTGTCTTCAGAATCCAGACAGATGTAGACTTGCAACTTATGCCAAGAAGTCTCGAGTAATTTTAGGATACCCTCAAAAATTAATTATTTTTCAAATCTGCTAACAGTTGCTCAAAAATTCACATAGACAGCATCCCAATAACGTATGAGTGAGCAATGAGAAACTTCTATGATTCTATGGCTGAACACCTCAACAGAGTACAAAAAAAGCCGACGTCAAAACAATCAGCTAACAGTAAGCAAAAACTTTGTATGTAGATATGCCCTTTAATGCATCTCACTTCAAAATAATGGCATACGTCCGGCCTGAGTACTAGTCATTGAATATCCAGCATTCTTTTTCTTTTTCTTGTGTCTTTGTCTCGCATCGGCGCTTGGTCGACAAGTTTATTAAGGATGCCCTTGCTGTCGCCATCCCGTTACACCGCCAGAGCGGAATACGTGTACCACAACTGCCAGCGCATAGTGTTAGTTAGTGAAAGTTTTATAAAGGTTTGAAATTAGTGATACTGACGCCAGACTTGGGTACCAGCCCGGTATTTTTCCAGTGGAATGTGGGAAACCGGCTGAAAACCACTTTCAGGCTCGTCGGCAGACCGGTCCTCGTTATTTGTCCGCCAAGGAAGATTCGATCTGAAGCCGGAGCACTTCCCCGTCTCGGAAGTGGTGCCTTAAGACGCACCGCTATCTAGGCGGGTGTTGAATATGCAGCATTGAAGAGGGATATAACGCCATCCACAAAACAGGAACATTCGTAACCTCCATGTCTGATGCTGCTGTCCGTCTCTACAACCATCACGCGGTGTACTCTGCACAACAGTCAGTGATCCGTTGCATTACAGAAAATACGAGAACATCCCCTTCGACAACCTTATAATCTACTCCATAAATTGTCATATACAGCCAGTTTTCTCCGTCGGTCTGTAATTCAAATGTTCGCATCTTCCTCCAGTTATGTTTCCTCCGCTTTTCGTTCCTTTATCATTCAGTAAAGCAATTTTTTTCTTCTCTCTTCATTACTTGTGATCTATCAGATCCCAGTTTATCTCCCTCTTCTATCCCTTCTCTCATATCCGATGCTGCCAGCAGATTTAGCTTAAACTGACTCCTACCTTTAATGAACGAATATAAATTACTGGATTTTACCTGAAATAGCTACCGTAATTTCCATTATTTACAACATAGCTATTTCTACACTATTATGATCGAAAGTATCCGGGTATCCATTACTTGGCATTAACATGGGGTGTATCCAGCCATCGTATTCATGACTGTTCAAATTCTGATGACATTACTTTCACTGAAGTCTCTCAGTGTCTTTGAAGTAAAGGGGTCCATTCTTCCTCAAGAGCAGAAACCAGAAGAGGCAGCGATGTCGTACGCTGGTGTATGGAGCTAAGTCGACGTTCTAAGATACTCCAAAGGTATTCCATTGAGTTCAGGTCGGGATTCGGGGAAAGCCAGGCCGTTCCAGCAATGTTATTGTCCACAAACCATTGCCTCACAGGTGCAGTATTGTGGCAACATGCACTCTCATTGTGACGCAAACAATAATCAGCCGGCCGCTGTGGCCGAGCGGTTCTAGGCGCTTCGGTCCGGAACCGCGCTGCTGCTGCGGTCGCAGGTTCGAATCCTGCCTCGGGCATGATGTGTGTGATGTCCTTAGGTTAGTTAGATTTAAGTAGTCTAAGTTCTATGGGACTAATGACCACAGGTGTTAAGTCCCATAGTGCTCAGAGACATTTGAACCATTTGAACCAAACAATAATGTCCCCGAACGTTCCTCTACTGCGCGCAGTACACAGTGATGCAAAATGTGTTTCTATCATTCAGCATTAGGTGGTTTCACAGGAGAATCAAGGGGACCACACCCTAACAATGGGAAAAGCCCCAAACTGTAGCACCACATCTTCTGTACTTGACTGTAGTCGTTACACATGATGCCAAGAAACGATTGCAAGGCACTCGCCAAACGCAAATCCTTTCATCGTACTGCCAACGGACATATCATGCTTCATCACACCAGTCGTCCAGGGTTAAGGGGCTCCGGAACGCCCTATACTTGCAATGTTAAAATAACGCTTATAAATTACATCTTTCCTCACAAAGTATTTGAGGTAAGAAGTTGAACTTTTTACAGATTATTTATTGGAATATGAGCTTCAACTTAACACAGGGATTTTACAAAATTTTTTTTCAGTTATTAAAGATGATTTTTTTTTCAATTGTAATGAAAATTCATAAATTTTTTTTGCAATTTTTTATTTATATATTCAAAAATATACAGTTTTTTGGAAAAAGGCTGTGTTAAATTACGCAGAAGGTACTGTGTAACATTTACTGAAAGTTTGAAACAAATATGTTTGGAAGATCCTTAGAAAACATGTAATTAGTATGAGAAAATAAAAGTTTTGGGAATCGAGCGACAAAGATTGGATTAACTTTTTAGTGCATTCCAGGTCCATAGGATGGATTATCTTCATCCTCTGCAAACTCCTCCTCCAGCTTCCTCTTGTTCCTCCTCCTGTTTACTCTTGCTTGTATTTCTAGACTCTTTACAGCCCTGTCTGCAGCCCGAAGGCGTTCCTTGTCTAAAGCAAGCATCGCTCGTACCATGTTAGAACCTATCTTCATTCCCATATTTCTAAATACCTTGCACCTTACAATGTTGCCATCATTGAAAGTCGCAACAGCATCATACACACCAAAGTGAAGTGTTTCTATTCCAAAAAATACAGTCTTGGGGATTCTCGACCATATAACACTATTTACACTTTGATTGGGGTTTTGAGTTTTTCCGTGAATACACTTTTTCAACAGTTCAGGTGCTGCTAAGTCTCTGAAAATAGGTTTTATCACCTCCATTATTGCATGAGGCAGACTATGCTTATGAGTGTACACTTCACCAGTTAGCAATCCTTTGTTATATTTACACCAACTGTCTTCTTCTTTGGGACACAAGCTATGTTGGGGATTTTCATCGTCTTTATTGTTTACAGTAATAACACATACCTTTGGCTTTTCAACATTTCTCCTTTTCTTAAAAGCCTTCAGAGGATTTCTAATAACTTTACTTTTACTCATTATTATACTTCAACAAAACAGAGACTCAAGAAACAGAGTTAATTACGAACATATTCGAGATAACGACAGAGTAAATAAACATGAAACAATCGACAATCACACCAGGGATATATATTGAACCATCACAGGTTAGCCACAACACATACTTTATCTCACATCACTAAAATGTACCTGATGAACACGGACGTTAATAATAACACCATTTGACAGCAGTTTAACAGCGCCACAGTGGGTCACGCCCATGTAGAACACATTTCAAAAAAAAATTTAAAAATAGTTGTAGTCTTCGGAATTGAATAAAGTATATATCTATTAAAAGGTAATAGTCTGCAGATTCAGAAAACGCAAAAAAGTAAAAATTGAACTTTTCATGATTTTGAGCCTTTCCGGAGCCCCTTAATGAGATGTAAGATGGGGTAAGATACAGTCTTATGCCTAAAACCTTTGTCATGGTAAAAAAATCAATACATTAAAAAAAAATTATGTGACTAGCTACTACTGCATTCACTGTCATAGGAACCAAATACACTTCTTAGTACTGTGAAAAATGTACAGATCACTTCAAGCAAGATTTCTTGCGTGGAAATTTAAAGCACAAAGTTTAAATTACAACGGGCGTCCAGTAAGTAATGTAAAACAAATTTTTTTCTCTGCCAATTTCGGTTGAAAAATGTGTAATCTGTTGTGCGACACTGAGGAATATTCCCTAGCCTCTATAGCTTCATGAAGTCCGATACGTGGTGGTGCTATAAGTAGCTTTCAAAATGGCATTTATAACGGATGTGCGTTCTAAGCAGAGAGCTGTCATTCGGTTTCTTTTGGTGAAAAAGTAGAGAATCGGAGATATTCACAGGCGCTGACAGAATGGCTACGGAAACCTGGCAGTGAACAAAAGCACGGTGAGTCGTTGGGCGAGGCGTCCGTGATCATCGCAAGAAGGTCGCGCAAACCCGTCCGACCCCCGACGTGCCGGCCGGCCGCGCACAGCTGTGACTCCTGCAGTGCTGGAAGGTGCAGATCCTCCCATTCGAGGTGATCGATGGATCACGATCAAACACTTCGCTGCTAGTCTGGAAAGTTGTGTGCTCGCTTGGCTCCTCGGCACCTAACCGAGCATCTGTTTCGCCTAATCAAGGATGCACTGTGCGGGAAGCAGTACCTGGATGACGAGGAAGTTATTGATGCAGTAAGGCGTTGGCTCCGACGCCGACCTGTAGAGTTATACCGAGAGGGCAGTAAGGTGGCGTAAGGCCGACGCACTCAGTGGAGAATTCCATTGAAAAATAGGTCACTTTAGGCAAAAGACTGGGGAATAATACGATGTATTGAAACCCTAAATAAAACCGACCTGCTTTCAGAAAAAAATGCGTTATTTATTGAAAGCTTGTCGTATGTTTCTTTAATTTCCTAATGTTTTCATGTAATCTAACTATGCTGAAAACAGTTAACCCAGCTGCATAGATAGCACTTATGTTGCACAATGTGTAGCGAATCTTCTTTGCAAAACAGTATTAATTTTGCAAATTCATGATTGGAACAGTTATCGTGTTCCAATAGCCAAACCTCTGGCATCAACTACGACAGTAACTACGTTCATGTGCCAAAATATGACCATTTAAATTTAGATCACCTGATACTACAGCATTTTTACACTGAGGAGCCAAAGAAACTAGTGCATCTGCCTAATATCGTGTAGGGCTATCCGAGCACGCAGAAGTGCCGCATCACGATGCGACATAGAGTCGACCGATGTCTCACGTACTGCAGGAGGGAAATGACTCAATGAATCCTGCAGCGCTGTACATAAATCTCTAAGAGTAAGGGGGTGGAGATCTCTTCTGAACAGTACCGTCGGCCAAGGTGACCGAGCGGTTCTGAAACGTCCCGTTAGAACAATTATACACGACTGTGCTTAAACTGACACACAATGTTTTTAGGGAAACGCAGTCTGACTTTCAAAAATCCCTACAAAAGAATGGCCCTGACTAACATTAACCTATACCTTTCTCAAATCACTTACCTCACAAAAATCTTCGTTACTCAAGCTACAGCAATACAGCGAGCGCCACTACTGCCAGCTAAATAAAACATTCGAACTACTGAAGGCACTAACTACTGATAGGCATAGTTAGCAAATGAAAGATTTTAATAGAGAACAAACAATGTATTTACCTTAATAGTCATAATATATATAGCAGTTCATGACATCCATTCGTACAAATGTACTATTTCTGATGCACACACCTCCAGATTATCCATTCTCAGAAATCCGCCCTCTCACTTCCCCACATCCACCACTGCTGGCGGCTCGCCTCCAACTGCGCAACGCTACGCGCTGTTCACATCCAGCTGCCCAACACTACAATGGCAGACAACAATGCAAACTAGCCACAGAGTGCACACAGCACAGCCAGTAATTTTCATACAGAGCGCTACGTGGCGTTACCAATAAGAAAACCTAAACAGCCTACTTACAGTTCTACGCGCTACAGTCTGGAACCACGCGACCGCTACGGTCGCAGCTTCGAATCCTGCCTCGGACATGGATGTGTGTGATGTCCTTAGGTTAGTTAGGTTTAAGTAGTTCTAAGTTCTAGGGGACTAGGAGACTAGTCCCACAGTGCTCAGAGCCATTTGAACCATTTTTGAACAGTACGTTTCAAGGAATTCCAAATATGCTCCATAGTGTTCATGCCTGGGGAGTTTGGTTGCCAACGGAAGTGTTTGAACTCGGAAGAGTGTTCCTGTAGCCACTTTGTAGCAATTCTGGACGTGTGAGGTGTCGCATTGTCCTGCTGGAATTAGCCAAGTCCGTCGGAAAGCATGATGGATATGAATTGGTGCAGGTGATCAGACAGGATGCTTACATACGTGTCACCTGTTAGAAACGTATCTAGAGGTATCAGCGGTGCCATACTGCTCCAGCTGCACACGCCCCACACCATTACAGAGCCTCCACCAGCTTGAAAAGTCCTCTTCAGATATACAGGGTCCATGGATTCATGAGGTTGCCTCCATACCCGTAAACGTCCATACGCTCGATACAATTTGAAACAAGACTCGTCCGACCAGGCAGCATGTTTCCAGTCATCAACAGTCCAATGTCGGTGTTGCTGGGCCCAGGCGAGGCGTAAGGCTTTCTGTCGTGCAGTCATCAAGAGTACACGATTGGGCCTTCGCCTCCAAAAGCCCATATCGATTATTTTAAGTTGAATGGTTCGCCCGCTGACACTTGTTGATGGCCCAGCATTGAAATTTGCAGCAGTTCGCGGAAGGGTTGCACTTCTGTCACGATGAGCGATTGTCTTCCGTCGTCGCTGGTCCCGTCCTTGCACGATCTATTTCCGGCCGCAGCGATGTCGGAGATTTGATGTTTTAGCGGATTCCTGATGTTCACCATGCATTCTTGAAATGGTCGTACGGGAAAATCCCCAATTCATCGCTACCTCGGAGATGCTATGACCCATCGCTCGTGCGCCGACTATAACACCACGTTCGAATTCACTTAAATCTTGATAACCTGCGATTATAGCAGCAGTAACCTATCTAACAACTGCTCCAGACACTTGTTTCCTTATCCAGGCATTGCCGACCGCAGCGCCGTATTCTGCCTATTTATGTATCTCCCTATTTGAATACACATAACTATACCAGTTTCTTTGGAGCTTCAGAGTATAAAATACAGAAAAGCACCAGGAGGGAGTATGCTGTGAGTGTCAAACACAAAGTGTTGTACAAGAATCATATTGGAATTTGCAAATGTGGTGAAACTCCGGCTGCACAATTTTTTTGGTGACAGTGAAACTTTATGCCAGACAAGGACTGGTAACCGGATTTGCCGCTTTGGGCGCGCGATCTCCTCTACCTCTTCGGCGACCTGAGTAAACTCTCTGGACAGACCCAAATTTTCATTTGTCACTATTTTGTCTACATCCTACACTCGCACAAATACTCTGATTCCTTTACAGGGTGAGACGTATGATCTTGTTTTTAGGAATGAAGTACGACCCTCTGCTTATGTCCACGTACTCTGAAAAAAGTCCTTCAGACATACTGTACGTCTAAAGCAGGGGCGGGCAGGAATTCTGCACGTGTGCGATGCACATGCACGTGTGCAGTTAACAGGTGTTCTGCGTGCACACAGGGGCAAGCTGGCCACCCGCTTCTCTCCCCTCCCCATCATACCGTCTCTCCGCTTCTTCCTCTGTAATGCGTTTTGTTTCCTGGCCTGCTTTATTGAATGAAGGAATAAGGTTAGTAGGAGTGCTTGAAAGTAATCATCGTTTGAAAGAGTACCTATTACCTACGATACATTTTATGTAATTATAACAGGTGGAGTTTACAATACGTTTAATGTCTGGAACAAAATTTCTACATACAGACAAACGCAAACAGTTACGCAAATTTTCATTACTGATGTTTGCTCTTAACCGAGACTTATTAGTTTTCATAACAGAAAAAAATCTCTCACAAACGTATGTCGAGCCAAACATTGACATTATCTTCGCGGCTTCACGATGGAGACGAGGAAACTTGCTGTGGAAAGTCGTGATAAAAATCTCTCACACGTCTTGCCGAAAGGAACCTGTCTCTCAGACGAGAATTACGCTGTACACCTATTAATTCCATTTGCAAACTGGGATGAATATCATCTACAGAAACAGCAGATTGTCTCGAGAACTATTCAAAACCTTGGGATAAGTAAGATATATCCCCAAATCGCTTGAGAAATTCCTCTTTTATTGCACTAAGAACGGCAACATACTGAAATTTATTATAATGGCGTTCAATATTAAACTTCCGCTGACCAGCGAGAATACTGTCACATATTTACATTTCCAATTTTCACGTTTTTGCACAGAGAAAAAATGATTCTCCCATTCCTTTTTAAAAGATAGCAAATCTCCAATTCTCTGTTTCCTTGATTCACGCTGCATTTTCCGGTTATTGAAATTCACTACGTAGTGGTCGCTTCGCTTCAACGTCCGCAGCTTAGCCTGGAACTATACTGCGGCAACCTGCCGGCTGTCGCCACTGCTCCGTTCGACGATTGCACGCGAGCAGCACACGTGCAGCGCTGTGTGCTCATGAGCCGCGTGCAACGTTTGCCCGCCCCTGGTCTAAAGGAACAGGCACTCCTGCAAACATCACCTGTATGCACAATGCATTGGTAATAATGAAAATCAGTGCTAGACAGGTACCCGAACCCGGACGTATGCCTGGAGGACATGACACAGTACATCGAAACAACAGAGGCACTCCAATATGATATTTCATGCCTGAAACAAGGCGGCGACCTTAATCATGCATCTCTCCCTGTATAATAATCAAAGTATCCGTGCGAATATAGGATGCAGACAAAACGGTGAGATAAGGAATTCTTGGCGTCTCCGAGGAGAGTACTCGAATAGCTGAAGTGGTTAAGGCGACAGCTCGCGGAAAGTAGGGTATCGAGATTCAAGTCCCGGTACTGCACAAAACGCCATTGTCACCGAACCACTGTGCAGCTGGAGCTCCGCCATATTCACAAATGCGAATATGATTCTTATATTCTACACAGCTTACGTCCATAGCAGTGCCTGTTCCTTCGGGCATGCCTATATATCTCAAAAACATTGCAGACTACATCGAAATAACACAGGCACTGTAATATAGAACAGGTAAATCAGAGTTAGGGAAGTTGCTGACAGCGGTATCTGCATCTACATCTACATCTACATGGACACTCTGCAAACCGCATTTGAGTGCCTGGCACAGGGTTCATAGAACCACCTTCACAATTCTCTATTATTCCATCTCGTATGGCGCGCGGAAAGAACGAACAACTATATTTTTCCGTACGAGCTCTGATTTACCTTTTTTATCATAGTGATCGTTTCTCCCTACGTAAGTCGGCGTCAACACAATATTTTCGCATTCGGAGGAAGTCGGTGATTGGAATTTCGTGAGAAGATTCTTCCGCAACGAAAAACGCCTTTGTTTTAGTGATGTCCATCCGAAATCCAGCATCATTTCCGTGACTCTCTCACCTCTATTTCGCGATAATACAAAAATTTGTCATCTGTACACCATCAATCCCATCAGGTCAGGATCCCACACCGCGCAGCAGTATTCAAAAAGAGGACGGACACGCGTCCTGTACGTAGTCTCCTTAGAAGGTCTGTTACATTTTCTAAGTGCGCTGCTAATAAAACGCAGTCTTTGGTTAGCCTTCCCCACAACATTTTCTATGTATTCCTTCAATTTCAGTTGTTCACAGTTGTAATTCCTGAGTATGTAGTTGAATTTGCGGCCCTTGTCTTTGATTGATTTATCGTGTTACCGAAGTTTAACGGATGCCTTTTAGCAGTCACCTTTAAAGAGCTAGTTGTGTTTCACAAGAACGATGTTGTCTACATCTGTGTTTACTAGGTGTCGGTAGAACATTTTCTTTAATGTAGTTCACAATGTTCGAACACGATATATGTTCCAAAATCTTGCTGCATATCGACGTTAATGATATGGGCCTGTTATTTAGTGGATTAGTCCTGCTACTTTTCTTCAATAATGACGTGACCTCTGCAGCTTTCCATTCTTTGGGTACGGGTCTTTCGTTGGGCCAAAGGTTGTATATGATTGTTAAGTACGGAGCTATTGCATCAGCATACTCCTAAAGGAACCTAATTGGTGTACAATGTGAACCTGAAAACTTGCTTTTATTAAGTGATTTAAGTTGCTCCACTACACCGAGGATACCTACTTCTACGTTACTCATGTTGGCAGCTGAAGGCTGTGTTTAGTAACTTTGCTTTGGCAGCACTGCCCATTGCTATCGTGGAGAGAAGGCATTGATTGTGGTTCAAAATAGTTCAGATGGCTCTGAGCACTATGGGACTTAACTTCTGAGGTCATCAGTCCGCTAGAACTTAGAACTACTTAAACCTAATTAACCTAAGGACATCACAAACATCCGTGCCGGAGGCAGGATTCGAACCTGCGACCGTAGCGGTCGCGCGATTCCAGACTGAAGGGCCTAGAACCTCTCGGCCACCCCGGCCGGCCATTGATTGTGTCTTGCCGCTAGCATACTTCACATACGATTAGAATCTCTTTGGATTTTCTGCCAGGTTTCGAGACAAATTTCCGTTGTGGAAACTACTACAAGAATCTCGCATTGAAGTCCGCGCTAAATTTCGAGTATCTCTAAAAATCTCCAATCTTGGAGATTTTGTTTCAGTTTAAATTTGGCATGTTTTTTTTTTTTTTTTTAGTTATTTCCGCAACAGTGTTGGCCGTTTTGTGTACCAAGGAGGATCAGCTCCATCTTTTGTTAATTTATTTGGTATAAATGTTTTAATTGCTGCCGCTACTATTTCTCTGAATTCAAGCCACATCTGGTCTACACTTATATTGTTAATTTGGATGGAGTGCAGACTGCCTCTCAGGAAGGCGTGAAGTGGGTTTTTATCTGCTTTTTCCAATAGGTAAATTTTTAGTTTATTTTTGTAGGATTTGGGGGTCGCAATATTCGATATCGCTGCAACAACCCTGTCAGTTCGATTTTTCATTGCGTTTCTTGAGATGTGTTTGTGTCTACAACGTTGGGACGAAGAGGTTTTTTGTAATCCGTGCGTTACAGATGTTCCCACAGCCCATTGTTTGACGCAGTGGGACGCTCTCAACCAGACACGCCAGGCTCAGGCAGAATATTTGTCGTGCCATGACGCATATTCACAAAATGATTTATACTGCAGTATGCAGGCAAACATATTCGCCGCAAAAGCTGACGAACAACGCGTGCAGACTGTCAAACGCAGCATATCCACCTCAGCCAGATCAGCATCTCTCGCGAAGAAGAGCGACGGAATTGCCCTCCAGGAACAATCTGAGTTAGAGGAAAGGTAATATACGGTTCTAGAATTGCATACTACATGGAAGTAACGAAAACACTGTTTTTTGTCAAAGTTAGTCAAAAAACAGTTTTGGTCCGTCATGTTGGATTAGCCATTCGGAATTTTAAAGATCTTCCGATTTATGTTCGACATCAAAAGTATATATTGACATGTAGTTTTTTTACAAATTGAACATATAATACATATAAAAGTTTTCCTTAAACTTTCAACAGGTTTTTCTCGAGAAAATATTTTTTAAAACTTCATGCAGCCAAAAATAAAAGCGATTCGACCTATTAATTTCAACCTTTTACCTTTTCTTGCGAGCTTATACCTATATGAAATTTGTTAATATTAACTATTTTTGTAAAACAATAAAGACTCACACAAACCTCCAAAACTCGAACTCAGAGTTCGACTTAGCACGATATCGTTACATTTAAGGTTATTTCATTGTGGTTAGGTACAAGCTGCCATAAATTTAATGCAGTATCGGCTGATGTTATCCATTTTCTTGAGGGGCAACAATGCACGCAGTCTGCATACTTCAAACTCGCAGGCCCTTGATCAAACCACGATTATGGGCGCCATTTTGATATTTTTTTAATCCAAAATAAAGTTCAAAGTATGATCAATCATAATCCTGAAACAGATCATTTGTGTATCTTTTCATTGTCTCAAAAAAATTTCCAAACTTTGCCTATTTATTGCACATTTGAATGAGAATCTAGCCATAAGCCACGTTTACGCAGCCAACTTAAATTGATCTTTCATGTGGTGAAATACAGTCATAAGTGTGAGTGAAAGTTTATTTTAGCACACTGTACCGTATATCGTCTCATATTTTTTGACCTTTGTGTATGTAGATAGCCATTTGAGATTTTAACAGCAGAGTGTATAGTTTTCTGTTCTAGATGTATCGTGTGAGAATATTCGCAGCGTGTGGAATGGTCATATTTCATTGTTTGCTTGACACTTTCTGCCAAAAAATCTGTTCCAGTTTACTCGCTGTGCCGCAAGTTGATTATAACGGAAATTGGATTTCTGCTCTGCCTTTTATATCATCATTATTTCACTTTCTACTCAAACACAATCTGCGTCTCCTGTGGTTCACTGAGAGCGAAATGAAGCCGTAAAAACGTGAGTTGATAGAAACAAGGGCTACTGCAATTCCAACAGTGAATAACGCAGCTCAGTGAACGAGTTAAGTGGCGCATACTTGATTACTTTGTTTCGTGTTTCTCTTTCAAGCCCAATCTGGTAATGATTACTCTACATTCAACAGTTGTTTTACCTTCAGAATGCAGAAAACGTTAATGTGACAGTAAATGCGTACAAACATTCACTTCGTTATTTGAGGCGCCCTGCTAATCCCGCAGGATGGGACAGATAGTATAAATTGTGGAAAGGGGCCAAATTAAGGGCTGCCAGTTACACTCGAACATACGAGTTTATTATTTGATCAAACATTACAAGATCCCAACAAATTAAAAAAAAAAAACCACACAGCTTTAATCCTGTTGTTGTTGTGGTCTTCAGTCCTGAGACTGGTTTGATGCAGCTCTCCATGCTACCCTATCCTGTGCAAGCTTCTTCCTCTCCCAATACCTACTGCAGCCTACATCCTTCTGAATCTGCTTAGTGTATTCATCTCTTGGTCTTCCTCTACGATTTTTACCCTCCACGCTGCCCTCCAGTAATAAATTGGTGATCCCTTGATGCCTCAGAACATGTTCTACCAACCGATCCCTTGGGACTTAATTACCGGCTGAAAGCCACCTTAATGTAAAAACGGCTGAATGCCAATAACTTAAAACGCAAGCAGAAGCAGAAACTTAAAAGGCAAACCTTATCTTAAAAAAAATTCTTTAGTTAGGCTCAAGTAAACAAGTTAAATTCAAATCGACTGAAGGCCTAATACTGAATACTCCATAGCATTAACTTAAAAAAAAAAAAAGATAAAGGTCTTACGTGAAACAGTTCTTTAAGTTAGAATGAAGGCCTTAAGAGTCAAAGAACTCAAACTCAAAATCGGCTGAAGGCCCAAGAATTAACATTCAACAACATTAAAATTTTTAAAATGCCAAAGGGCATATGTGAAACAGTATCTTAAACTAGGCTGAAAGCCTTAATATCAAAACAACTCTAATTTTTAAAAAAAATCGGCTAGCAGCCATACAAGTACAAACAACAACAAATTAAAAAAATAGAGCAGTACACCCAAGGGCGCTCAGATGTTCGAGGGTCGGTCTGTAATTCAAACACTAATGCTCACTTAGGTGAGACAGGCAGTCGGCCGGCCGTGGTGGCCGAGCGATTCTAGGCGCTTCAATCCGGAACCGCGCTACTGCTACGGTCGCAGGTTCGAATCCTGCCTCGGGCATGGATGTGTGTGATGTCCTTAGGTTAGTTAGGTTTAAGTAGTTCTAGGGGACTGATGACCTCAGATGTTAAGTCCCATAGTGCTCAGAGCCATTTGAACAGGCAGTCGCGCCAACCATTCACAATCCGACGACAAGCCAACAGACCTACAGTCAACGGACCCACCGACAAGATAACTCCCACTTCACACAACCAGAGCACAACAGGGAGTTCAATGGAGCAACATAGAACATATTGTCGCCCACTACCAATGATACACGGAGCTGTCAAACTACACACTGTACTGGACAGCAACAAAAACGATGAGGAAACAACACTGCCTGAAATTTACGTCAACGGCCGACGAGGAACTCCAAACGGCACAGTTAACAGCCTTGACTTGCTGGTAGGTTAAATCAAAACTGAACTTTCGTGCCCGGGGTCGGTGAGCCACGGACCTCGTAGCAATGGGAACAGCGCCACACACTCCGCCACCGCGTAGAGACCGCCAGCGGGCCCCGGCCAAAGATGTAAGTAGGCTGTTTAGGTTTTTATGTTGGTAACGCCACATAGCGCTCTGTATGAAAATCACTCACTGTGCTGTTTGCAGTCTGTGGCTGGTTGGCATTGTTGCAATATTCGCTATTGTAGTGTTCGGCAGTTGGATGTGAACAGCGCGTAGCGTTGCGCAGTTGGAGGTGAGCCGCCAGCGGTGGTGGATGTGGGGAGAGAGATGGCGGAGTTTTGAGAGCGGATGATCTGGACGTGTGTCCATCAGAGACAGTAAATTTGTAAGACTGGATGTCATGAATTGATATATTATGACTTTTGAACACTATTAAGGTAAATACATTGTTTGTTCTCTATCAAAAACTTTCGTTTGCTAAGTATGCCTACCAGTTGTTAGTGCCTTCAGTAGTTAGAATCTTTCATTTAGCTGGCAGTATTGGCGCTCACTGTATTGCAATAGTTCGAGTAACGTAGATTTTTGTGAGGTAAGTGATTCATGAAAGGTATACGTTATTGTTACTCAGGGCCATTCTTTTGTAGGGATTTTTGAAAGTCTGATTGCGTTGCGCTAAAAACATTGTGTGTCAGTTTAGTGTTGATCAGAATAGGTAAAGAGCGAAATGTCTGAGTACGTTCAGTTCAGCTCAGCTGTTTGAAAATCAAATAATGTAATAGGTTTATCAGCACAGTAATTCATAAATTTTTCTAAGGGGATGTTTCAAAGTACGCCCCGCCAAGAATTCCTCGCTGCTCCACGCCTACCGTCTGACTGCTCAGAGCCAGCACGCCGACCACATCTAAAATAACTTGTCAGTCAAAATCAAACAAAGTACTCACTGACATCTCGCGGAAATCGGGTTTTCTGCCGGATATCAGCGTCTTCGAAACACGATATTTCAACGTCATTACTTGACGTCTTCATCAGGTGTTCCCTGAGACTGGGGAACACCTGATGAAGACGTCAAGTAATGACGTCGAAATATCGTGTTTTGGAAGACGCTGATATCCGGCAGAAAACCCGATTTCCACGAGATGTCACCAAATCGCCGGGAAAGTCTAAGAAATTAAACTACTCACTGTTTCACGAACACTTGGACGAAGAAAAATACAATGCTAACGGCAGTGCCTGTACAATAACAGGCACGAATCAGGAGTCGGCACACAAAGCCAACCAATAAGCGATCACCGGTCAAATACACGTCGTCCGGCAAGACGACCGACCGACGGCCAACCAAAGTCGTCGCCACTCCAGCCATGTGTGTCGGCAACCGTCGGGCGAGTCATGGCGGTCTGGACCTCACTGCTGCCTCGCCCCGACTGAACTTGTGCCGCGTGCCAACTCAAACACTACCAGGTCCTAACTAACTGCTGGCACGTTCCAACCTGCTTCACCACAGACGACGACCGGGAAGTAATAGCAGTGGCGCAAAGATAATACGGCAGGGCTTGTATCGATAAACGCTGCTGCTGCTGCTCACGGGCAGGCAAAGCAGCAACTCAGCGACACAAGTAATTGGAACTAACATAACGAGGTGGCAGTACGGCAATAACAGGTTGTTAAATAAGAGATGGGACGAACACGAGCCACGCAAGGCTCATTATTGAGAACGATTTCTAGGAAAGACAGCGAAAATGTGATTTATGAGTTGCATTCAAGTTCTAAGGCCTCCGATTTCTTTTCTCCGGACTGGAAAGAGATAGAAAGATGCGCATTGTTTTAAAATGAGGCCGCGTTCATTGTCAATACGTCCCAGAAATGGCAGCACCGTATGGCAGATGGAATTTTACCGCCAGCGGCTAGAATGAGAACTGTTTTAAATACTTAAAATGGCGACGTTTTCCTTACTTGAACAGTGTGCAATCATTCGTTTTCTGAATTTGCGTGGTGTGAAACCAATTGAAATTCATCGACAGTTGAAGGAGACATGTGGTGATGGAGTTATGGATGTGTCGAAAGTGCATTCGTGGGTGCTACAGTTTAATGAAGGCAGAACATCGTGTGACAACAAACCGAAACAACCTCGGGCTCGCACAAGCCAGTCTGACGACATGATCGAGAAAGTGGAGAGAATTGTTTTGGGGGATCGCCGAATGACTGTTGAACAGATCGCCTCCAGGGTTGATATTTCTGTGGGTTCTGTGCACACAATCCTGCATGACGACCTGAAAATGCGGAAAGTGTCATCCAGGTGGGTGCCAAGAATGCAAATGGACGACCACATGGCTGCCCGTGTGGCATGTTGCCAAGCAATGTTGATGCGCAACGACAGCATGAATGGGACTTTCTTTTCGTCGGTTGTGACAATGGATGAGACGTGGATGCCATTTAACAATCCAGAAACAAAGCGCCAGTCAGCTCAATGGAAGCACACAGATTCACCGCCACCAAACAAATTTCGGGTAACCGCCAGTGCTGAAAAAATGATGGTGTCCATGTTCTGGGACAGCGAGGGCGTAATCCTTATCCATTGCGTTCCAAATGGTACTACGGTAACAGGTGCATCCTACGAAAATGTTTTGAGAACAAATTCCTTCCTGAACTGCAACAAAAACGTCCGGGAAGAGCTGCGCGTGTGCTGTTTCACCAAGACAACGCACCCGCACATCGAGCTAACGTTACGCAACACTTTCTTCGTGATAACAACTTTGAAGTGATTCCTCAAGCTCCCTACTCGCCTGACCTGGCTCCTAGTGACTTTTGGCTTTTTCCAACAATGAAAGACACTCTCCGTGGCCGCACATTCACCAGCCATGCTGCTATTGCCTCAGCGATTTTCCAGTGGTCAAAACAGACTCCTAAAGAAGCCTTCGCCGCTGCCATGGAATCATGGCGTCAGCGTTGTGAAAAATGTGTACGTCTGCAGGGCGATTACGTCGAGAAGTAACGCCAGTTTCATCGATTTCGGGTGATTAGTTAATTAGAAAAAAAATCGGAGGCCTTAGAACTTGAATGCACCTCGTATGTGTATTGGTACTGCGACAAAATCCGGTCTACCGTTAATATAGGAGAAGCGTGATACGACTGACACATGTGTATAAAATATGTAATTAACAATAGGACCTAAATGTTGTTATATGAACGAACGGTGTCTTTCGGGTATGTCCGAAAGAACAGAACCACACGGGATCCACAGCTGTGACAAAAATGGTTCAAATGGCTCTGAGCACTATGGGACTCAACATCTTAGGTCATAAGTCCCCTAGAACTTAGAACTACTTAAACCTAACTAACCTAAGGACATCACACACACCCATGCCCGAGGCAGGATTCGAACCTGCGACCGTAGCAGTCCCGCGGTTCCGGACTGCAGCGCCAGAACCGCTAGACCACCGCGTCCGGCACACACAGCTGTGACACATATATGTAAATTGACGGAGGAGAAGAGAGAAACGAAAGGAATTAAGTATTTCAGCTGCATGGGGACTTTTTGTGGTATCAACGGTGACGAGTGAAACTCTCTACCACAGCGGGACTCGAATCTGGTATCTTTTGCTCACTAGACAGATGCGTTAATCACTCCATCACCCCGAGACAGTGTTCGCCACAATTTCTCGGATTGCCTCGTCACGCTAACCGCCGAGTGACGTTCCTACTCAGCGTCACCTATCAGGAGTCCCCGTCTATACCCCCCGTCTCGCTAATTTTAGTTTTCCACTGGAGGTCAAACTTAAATGTGCATCCGCACGCAAGGTTTTGGATTCATTGCCTATCGAGGCGAATCAATTACATGAATGCGTGGTGCCTGTTCTTTCGGATGTTACGTTCGATCTCCAGTGGGAATCTAAAATTAGCGAGCATGGAGGATATGGATGGGACTGTGGATAGGCGGCTCCGGGTGGGAATGTAGATCGGCAGAGAGGTGTGCCGAGACAGCCCGCGCAAGCGCTATGAACACTGTGCCCAAGTGTCGCAGCCTTGTAAACATCTGCCTTCTGCGGTGCTGCGGCTCGGACGTCTGTTTATGTCCCTGTCGCTGAAGTTCACTCACGCGCCGTTGTTTACCTATGATGCATACTCGCAGGTTTCGAAGCCACCGATATAGAATGGCTCATGTATACCGAAAGTAGACTCTCAACATTTGTTCTTCGCCGGCCGAAGTGGCCGTGCGGTTAAAGGCGCTGCAGTCTGGAACCGCAAGACCGCTACGGTCGCAGGTTCAAATCCTGCCTCGGGCATGGATGTTTGTGATGTCCTTAGGTTAGTTAGGTTTAACTAGTTCTAAGTTCTAGGGGACTAATGACCTCAGCAGTTGAGTCCCATAGTGCTCAGAGCCAGCCATTTGTTCTTCGGATGAACATGCGCGACCAAAACCCTAAGTAATTGAAGGATTCGTACGAGATGAAGTTAAACTTGATTACAACGAACTTATTAGAATACACCTCTCCAAAGTGAACAATGTCGTCTACGTCAAACTGATTAATGATGCAGTCAGCGACAAAATCATTCGAGATACTAAATATGGACTCAAATTTCGTCACTCCGATGGACATGTTGGAGAGGTAACTATTGATCATCCAGGACTGGTGTAATGCATACGTGCCTTCCCTTCACGAGTTTAAGCCAGGTGCCGGCCAGTGTGGCCGAGCGGTTCTAGGCGCTACAGTCTGGAACCGCGCTCCGCTTCGGTCGCAGGTTCGAATCCTGCCTCGGGCATGGATGTGTGTGGTGTCCTTAGGTTAGTTAGGTTTAAGTAGTTCTAAGTTCTAGGGGACTGATGACCTCAGCAGTTAAGTCCCATAGTGCTCAGAGCCATTTGAACCATTTTTTAAGCCAGGTATTACGCACATTTACGCGATCGGGATGGCTCAGTAGCAGCCAGGCTACATGTGCATTTGACAATAAAGCGTCAGCAAGGAGCATTAGTGATGAAATCGTAGGAGGCAATGTTGTGCAGCCTTAGTAGGGACAAGGGCCGACTATTCGGGAATAGGACCTTACAATCTGAGACAGTATTCCGAGACAGACTTCAGTCACAATGTCCGCAAACATGAGGTCAGATCCGCCTGGAAACAGCGATCTGAACGTCCATTGGCTGAAAGTTTGGATATATATACAGGGTGAGTCACCTAACATTACCGCTGGATATATTTCGTAAACCACATCAAATACTGGCGAATCGATTCCACAGACCGAACGTGAGGAGAGGGGCTAGTGTAATTGGTTAATACAAACCATAAAAAAATGCACGGAAGTATGTTTTTTATCAGAAACCTACGTTTTTTTAAATGGAACCTCGTTAGTTTTGTTAGCACATCTGAACATATAAACAAATACGTAATCAGTGCCGTTTGTTGCATTGTAAAATGTTAATTACATCCGGAGATATTGTAACCTAAAGTTGACGCTTGAGTACCACTCCTCCGCTGTTCGATCGTGTGTATCGGAGAGCACCGAATTACGTAGGGATCCAAAGGGAACGGTGATGGACCTTAGGTACAGAAGAGACTGGAACAGCACATTACGTCCACATGCTAACTCCTTTTTATTGGTCTTTTTCACTGACGCACGTGGTTGCCGTTTTCAATTACGGAGTGGAATAGTGTGTGTCCCGACATGTCAGGCAAGAATAGTGTGTGTCCCGACATGTCAGGCAAATAGATGTTCAATGTGGTGGCCATCATTTCTTGCACACAATTGCAATCTCTGGCGTAATGAATGTCGTACACACCGCAGTACATCTGGTGGAATGTCGCCGCAGGCTGCCACAATACGTTGTTTCATATCCCCTGCGGTTGTAGGCACATCACGGTACACATTCTCCTTTAACGTACCCCACAGAAAGAAGTCCAGAGGTGTAAGATCAGGAGAACGGGCTGGCCAATTTATGCGTCCTCCACCTCCTATGAAACGCCACTCGAACATCCTGTCAATGGTCAGCCTAGTGTTAATTGCGGAATGTGCATGTGCACCATCATGCTGATACCACATACGTCGACGCGTTTCCAGTGGGACATTTTTCGAGCAACGTTGGCAGGTCATTCTGTAGAAACGCGATGTATGTTGCAGCTGTTTGGGCCCCTGCAATGAAGTGAGGACCAATGAGGTGATCGCCAATGATTCCGCGCCATACATACAAGTGTTAGCATGTGGACGTAATGTGCTGTTCCAGTCTCTTCTGTACCTAAGGTCCATCACCGTTCCCTTTGGATCCCTACGTAATTCGGTGCTCTCCGATACACACGATCGAACAGCGGAGGAGTGGTACTCAAGCGTCAACTTTAGGTTACAATAGCTCCGGATGTAATTAACATTTTACAATGCAACAAACGGCACTGATTACGTATTTGTTTATATGTTCAGATGTGCTAACAAAACTAACGAGGTTCCATTTAATAAAACGTAGGTTTGTGTTAAAAAACATACTTCCGTGCATTTTAGTATGGTTTGTATTAAACAATTACACTAGCCCCTCTCCTCACGTTCGGTCTGTGGAATCGGTTCGTCAGTATTTGATGTGGTTTACGAAATATATCTAGAGGTAATGTTAGGTGACTCACCCTATATATATATATATATATATATATATATATATATATATATATATATGTGTGTGTGTGTGTGTGTGTGTGAGTAGGAAACGAGCGAAGAGTCCTTATTGGCTGAGGGAAAAAGTCAGGGTTTCTGCCCGCATCTCGTGGTCGTGCGGTAGCGTTCTCGCTTCCCACGCCCGGGTTCCCGGGTTCGATTCCCGGCGGGGTCAGGGATTTTCTCTGCCTCGTGATGGCTGGGTGTTGTGTGCTGTCCTTAGGTTAGTTAGGTTTAAGTAGTTCTAAGTTCTAGGGGACTTATGACCACAGCAGTTGAGTCCCATAGTGCTCAGAGCCATTTGAACCATTTTTCAGGGTTTCTCTTGACCGTCGGGAAGAGAGCGCGAATCAGTAGCGAAACGAGGCGTCACTCAAAAAGCACGGTCGAGTAAATGGGGCCGACTCAAAAAGAAGGGTCGCGAGTAAATATTCCAGCTGTGAAACATGAGAGAAAGTGAAGGTTAGTTATCAGTGAAAGCCACGTGTCGTGGGCTGTGTGTATGACGGTTATGGAAAGTCAGAAAGGTGTCAATATGTTGTAAAGGGTCGACTAACGGCTTAGCCAAGAGCCGCCATATTGGAAATTCTGTGAAGTGTGTGTCAAAGTATTTTTCTTTATTAAAACCAGTATAGTACAAATAGTTGTTGACATTTAACAACTGGCATCCCGAAACACTCTACTTCAGCAGGATCACCTACATTGAACCTGAGCGCTACTAATGTGTGACGAGAGACGGACTACCGAAGCAGCAAGACACCGGTTTAGTGTTACAGAAACGAGAGAACTAAGGCAGAGTCGCTTCCTTCTCGCTACAATGCCACTGAGGGCATTGTACTGGGATTACGAAGCATACCCATTTTCGAACTTCCCTTCGAGGTTCGTCTGACTTCGCAGTTGATGACCTACGCCCATATGGAAGAATGCTTAGCCACGTGTAGGGAAAATGTTCCAACTTCGCGACCTACCCAGTTCTCGATGGGGTGTGACAGATGAGGATAGAGCTACACAACGTGTACCGTCATACTTGTTCATCGGTGGATGCAGAGGTATAGTCATCTGCGATGGACAATCCAAAACATGCTCTGGATGCGGGAAAGAAGACCACATCTGTTCAGAATGTGTGCGGAGGAGGATTGGACGAGTTACAACTGGCGATCCCGTGCCGACGTCCACGGCCACGCCGCTGACACTGACGTATGTGGTCGCGTTTCGAACTCATCCCATGCCGTACAATGGCAGATTTCACCACACTGACAGTTTATGGCAACCGCCTGCAGCAGAGACCGCCATCGGTGAAGAAACGACGTGTATTTCTGCCACTCCGGCGCCGGCGACGGCGTAAACGGACGGGAAAGGATCTGAATTTAAAATCTTCTGGGTTATTAGGCCGCGCAATATTGCTATTAAAGTGATAGACGTTTCGATCCCTCTGCTGGGATCTTCCTCAGGATCTTATGGTGTCCACTACTGCTGGAACACTGTCAGAGACGAGCGTCGCGTCCACTTATAAAGGGGGAATTTTCTGGCCTTCGTGCTGGAGAAGTGATAGTATCGGTTAAACTCCATATGGCTACCATTGGTGGGACATAGTCATGGGTTAATATTCCCGCTCTGATGCAGAAGAGTGGGCGTTGTTGGCTAATCTTGTCTGGATACCATTGGCGGCCCATCATCATTGGACAGATAGGCACTATTCCACACTTACACTGGAAAAGGGGGGTATTGGTTGAAATTCTTGCTACTGCTAAAGAAAAATGGTATTCAGACATCTTTCTTTAATCAAAACAAAATAAAAGATTTTTTTCCGACGGAAAACGGATGCACCTAATTGTCTCCACAATTCAGGCGTCTATCAAGTGACACGAGGCTGCGGCAAAGTGTATATAGGCGAAACGGTAAGAATTAAGGAACGCATTAAGGAACACGAACGGCAGATGCGGCTAAACCAAAGTGCAAAATCGGCAGTAGCGGAGCACCATGAGATCTGTGGCTCTGGTATCGGTTTTAAGAACTTACGTGTACTGGCTAAGGAAACAAACATTTATAGAAGGAAAGTCCGAAAAGCGTTTGAAATTTCCAAGAATGCATGTAATTCCAGTAGAGAGGACGGCTATAGGCTTCCGGCATCGTGGCACCCCGCCATCAAGGAAGTGAATACGCGGCCGCGGTGTAAACAACGCGCTGCAACTCGCCTCGCCGGACCATAATATTTTGAGTAAACATTCCCCCTCTGTTGCTCTGTCCGTTTCGAATCTAGCCAATGATGACGACCAACCAATAGCAGTAGCAAGAATTTCAACCAATACCCCACTTTTCCAGTGTATGTGTGGAATAGTGCCTCTCTATACAAAGACGATGGGCCGGCAGTGGTATCCACGGGAGATTAGCCAACAATTCCCCTTCTTCATCATCAGAGCGGGACTTTTAGCCTATGACTATTGCCCACCAATGGTAGCCATATGAAGTTTAACCAGTACTATCACTTCTCCAGCATGAACGCGAGAAAACTCCCCTTTTATAAGAGGGCGCAACCTCGTCTCTGACAGTGTCCTACCAGTAGTGGACACCATAAGATCCTGAGGAAGATCCCAGCAGAGGGGTCGAAACGTCGATCACTTTAGTAGAAATACGACGCGGCCTAATAACCCAGAAGATTCTAACTTCAGTGACAACAGCCACGAAAGCCTTCAGAATTACATACAGGAAAGGATCTGTAGGAGGGATGGAAATTGATCCTACGGTTGTGCCGTCAGCTGCTTTCGTCCCTGAGCACCGGGAGTCACTTCCGCACTCGGACACGACGCACACGCGCACACAACGATCGCCGAAGCGCCGAAAGACACGACGGCTAGCGCCGTCGAACTCCTGCTTAATGCACTCCACGGCAGACGGAGTTGCGTGTAAAGACGACGCAGTGAATCCGACTGCACAACAGGGTGGTCTCCCTCCCACAGATCAGTACGACGTGAATCACACGCGACAGGGGTTGAACACAGGCCCACCAGACGGTGATCGGCTGCTAGGAGCCCTTCCATCCAACGGAGCAACGCCTTTGCTTCGATCGCACCTCCAGCACAGGAACTGGGCCGATGAATTCGATACCGAACATAAAAGAGTTCATGTGCGCTTTACGAGCTGAGGAACAGTGGGAGGCGTATCGAACAGCCTCTATTAACATTAATACAATTAGAACGCTGGTCGAATTGCGATTATTACAAGACATGCTGCTTGCGTCAGACGTCGACGTCGTCCTTCTGCAAGCAAGAATGTGTCGGGAGCTTCACAGATCTCTATGAGTACAATACATATGTTACACTCACTACACACGGCGGCAGCGGAACAGCGATACTCCTACGTGAAGGCATAGTAGCCGAGGATGAGGAGTACCTGCCGTAAGTGCGTGGACTGGAGCTCACAGTGTTAGGAGTACGGATCGTCAACATCTACGCACCGTCGGGGTCCGACAGAAGGTGCGAACGGTCCCGATTTTACGCAGAGGAGGTTACATACCGGAACGTATCTTATTCTATGGCGACTTTAACAGCGTGTTCGCACTAAAGGATCAGCACCCGCACTATAATCCATGCCAGGAGCTGCGGCAACTGATACAGGAGCTGAATCTAATCGATACATGGGAGAAAATACATCGCTACAGACATGTGACAGAAGTCAGTCTGCAAGTCGCCTTGATGGAATTTAAGTAACGCGTCGTCTCGAATCTGTGATCCTCGATGCAGAATTATGGCCGGTCGACTTTTCAGATCGCATACCATACAAATGCAGCGTCTCCCTACGTCGTCAATGAGGAGGAGTCGTGGCGTTTGGAAATTGAATACAGCAGATGCTTAATCGAAGACACAAGGCACATGTGTGAATGATGCCTTACGACATATCCGACGACATTGCAATGGTGGCTAGAATGACTTAAGCCTTCATAGTGCCGAACGCTGATTGCGTACGGAATAGAGCATATGATTTGGAGGCGCCACACGACGGAATTTTATTTCACGCTGCCCAGCGAACTTTCTGTACAAGCGCATTTACGGGACCGGAGTGCTGCCATAAAAGGAGGGCAGGCTAAATTGATTTCCATAACGCGACGCAATCTGGAGGAGGTCGCAATCCGCTCAAGACGCTTTGAACGAGTCCGTGGAGAATCGCCGTCGATGTATATCACGTTATCAGAGAAAAACATCGTAGCCGCAGAATCTTAATACATACGGTCGTTCGCCTTTGTGGATCAATATAGTCACCTCTATGAAGAAACGGAGCAGAATGAGGTAGCATTTTATAACTGGGATTCACAGTCATGTGAAATTTCATAAAAGAGATCATGTTTACGCCAGTGACTGTTAAACTTTTTATTTCCACTATTGCAATATCAGCCTTACGGCATTATGAAGTGCAGATGTTTTGGCTTTAAGCCATGTCTACTTTATAGAATCTGACACATTTGTATGTCGTTGTCATTTGCTGTTATATACATTCGTAACGCTGCTAACAAGGGAACCTCCCCATCGCAACCCCCTCAGCTTTAGCCGTAAGTTGGCACAGTGGATAGGCCTTGAAAAACTGAACACAGATCAATCGAGAAAACAGGAAGAAGTTGTGTGGAACTATGAAAAAAAAATAAGCAAAATATACAAACTGAGTAGTTAGCACACTGGAGTCGCATTCGGGAGGACGACGGTTCAATCCCGCGTCCGGCCGTCCTGATTTAGGTTTTCCGTGATTTCCCTAAATCGCTTCAGGCAAACGCCGGGATGGTTCCTTTGAAAGGGCACGGCAGATTTCTTTTCCCGTCCTTCCCTAATGAGACCGATGACCTCGCTGTCTGGTCCCCTGTCTCAAAACAACCCATACCATACAAACTGAGTAGTCCATGCGCAAGATAGGCAACATCAAGGATAGTGTAAGCTCAGGAGCGCCGTGATCCCGTGGTTAACGTGAGCAGCTGCGGAACGAGAGGTCCTTGGTTCAAGTATCCCCTTGAGTGGAAAGTTTACTTTCTTTATTTTCGCAAAGTTATCATCTGTCCGTTCGTTCATTGACGTCTCTGTTCACTGTAACAAGTTTAGTGTCTGTATTCTGCGACCGCACCGCAAAACCGTGCGATTAGTAGACGAAACGACGTGCCTCTCCAACGGGAACCGAAAACATTTGATCGCAAGGTCATAGGTCAACCGATTCCTCCACAGGAAAACACGTCTGATATATTCTATACGACACTGGTGACAGCATGTGCGTCACATGACAGGAATATGTTGTCGACCCACCTAACTTGTACACTTGGCGAATGGGTAAAAAGAATCTTATAACTTGCCCGATTTAGGTTTCCTTGTGGATGTGATAATCACTCTCAAAAAAGTGATGAAAACATAAGAGTTTGTCACATAAACTGGAACAAATGAATGCAACAGTTTCACAGTCACACAGTTTTCCCTGTACTCTGTCAAAACATATGTTTTTTAACGTTTTCAAATTTTTCCGTATGTAGACCCTCGAATCCTGTATATGTCCAAGCAAATCTGAACATGTCCTGGAATTTTGGAGAGCGAAGTTGATTATGTGTGAGTGCCTGAAGTTTGATAAGTGTCTGAAAATAAAATAAAATGGTTCAAATGACTCTGAGCACTATGGGACTTAAAATCTATGGTCATCAGTCCGCTAGAACTTAGAACTACTTAAACCTAACTAACCTAAGGACATCACACAACACCCAGTCATCACGAGGCAGAGAAAATCCCTGACCCCGCCGGGAATCTGAAAATAAAAAATTAAACATTTGACTCGAGGGAAGACTTGAACCAAGGACCTCTCGTTCCGCAGTTGCTCACTGCTAACCACGGGGCCACGGCACTCCTGAGCTCACATTATCCTTGATGCTACCTATGTTTCGTTTGGACTACTCAGTTTGTATATTTTGCTTTTTTCATAGTTCCACACAACTTCTTCCTATTTTCTCGATTGATCTGAATTCAGTTTTTCAAGGCCTATCCATTGCGCCAACTTATAACTAAATCTGAGGGGGGGGGGGGGGGGGGGTGCGATGGGGAGGTTCCCTTGTAAGTAGTGCGATGTATGAACATGTGTGCTAGCAGCGTTACGAATTATATAACAGCAAATGACAACGACATATAAATGTGTCAGCTTGTATAAAGTAGACATGGCTTAAAGCCAAAACATCTGCACTTGATAATGGCCTAAGTCGGAAATTGTAATAGTGGAAATAAAAAGTTTTACAGTCATTGGCGTAAACGTTGATGTCATTCAAGACAATGAGGTAGCCTTCCATAATGTTCCACGAACGCTATCCGCGTTCCTCGACGCGACGGCCGAGCGATACTTAACTGGGGAGGTCACAAGAAATTCACAGTGCCGTAGACACTGGCGAGCAGATTGATGCCGTATTCCTGGACTTTTGATACGGTTCCGCACTTACGTTTAGTGAAAAAAATACGAGCTTACGGAATATCGGACCAGGTTTGTGATTGGATTCAGGATTTCCTAGAAGAAAGAACACAACATGTCATTCTTAACGGTTCAAAATCTGCAGATGTAGAGGTAATTTCGGGAGTACCGCAAGGAAGCGTGATAGGACCTTTATTGTTTACAATATACATAAATGACTTAGTTGACAACATCGGTAGCTCCGTGAGGCTATTTGCAGATGACACGGTTGTCTACAAGAAAGTAGCAACATCAGAAGACTCGTACGTACTCCAGGAAGACCTGCAGAGGATTAATGAATGGTGCGACAGCTGGCAGCTTTCCCTAAACGTAGATAAATGTAATATAATGCGCATACACAGGGGCAGAAATCCATTCCAGTACGATTATGCCATAGGTGGTAAATCATTGGAAGCGGTAACGACCGTAAAATACTTAGGAGTTACTATCCGGAGCGATCTGAAGTGGAATGATCACATAAAACAAATAGTGGGAAAAGCAGGCGCCAGGTTGAGATTCATAGGAAGAATTCTAAGAAAATGTGACTCATCGACGAAAGAAGTAGCTTACAAAACGCTTGTTCGTCCGATTCTTGAGTATTGCTCATCAGTATGGGACCCTTACCAGGTTGGATTAATAGAAGAGATAGACATGATCCAGCGAAAAGCAGCGCGATTCGTCATGGGGATATTTAGTCAGCGCGAGAGCGTTACGGAGATGCTGAACAAGCTCCAGTGGCGGACACTTCAAGAAAGGCGTTACGCAATACGGAGAGGTTTATTATCGAAATTACGAGAGAGCACATTCCGGGAAGAGATGGCCAACATATTACTACCGCCCACATATAACTCGCGTAATGATGACAACGAAAAGATCCGAGAAATTAGAGCAAATACGGAGACTTACAAGCAGTCGTTCTTCCCACGCACAATTCGTGAATGGAACAGGGAAGGGGGGATCAGATAGTGGTACAATAAGTACCCTCCGCCACACACCGTAAGGTGGCTCGCGGAGTATAGATGTAGATGTAGATGACTACGTAATAGATGTGCTCGGTAAGGCAGCGTCTAACAAGTCGCCGGGACCCGACAAGTTTCCGTTAGATTTTTATCTGACATTTAAAGATCTCATGGCTCCGCGGTGGCCCGCCATGTCACGCGAATTGATGTCTCCCAATGTGCCTCTTCCGCCCGCTTTGAAGAAGGAATGATTATCCCTAACCATAAAACATCCGGCGACACGAGGATACAGGTCTAATGGCCACAGACTGTCCTGAACTGCGACTACAAGACCTGTAACAGGATACTAGTGGCACGTTTCAAACGCGTACTGCCCCAAGTGATATCACACGATCATACCCAGCTAAAGTTGAATTCTTTTATCTTGGCGGCTCGCGCATGCCCGCCCAGACGCGGGAGATTGCTGCGTTGCCAGTTGCACACGACGCACGCGCCAAGAGAAACAGCGCCATAGTACAGTATAGTTCGCAAGCTTACGTTTAGGGGGGAGCGCGCAGTTTATGAAATAAAGCCACCACGGCCGCATTAACCCTTTCGCTGCTACAGAGACGTGCTCCCCGCATTCCGCGCTGTGCGCGATTTTGTCACTGCACTGATCGCCTGTGCTGACACATGGTGTTTCCGACTGCTTTGACACACTTATCATTCGATTCCACAACAACTATTTCGCCCAAAAATTAGATTTTTATACATCTTATTGACTGATACCTTCCCCCCACTTCCTTTGACTGACTGCAGTGCTTTAAAATAAAGCCAAACGCGCCCGGTGTAAATAAAACTTTTATTACAGTCGCGAAAGACGGAATATTTCTCAATATTACATACGACACCTATATGGTACTTAAATTAAATGAGATATTGTTATACAGTAAATTTTATATGAAATTTAGGTACCTTGTCCACATTTCATTCTCAACATTGTGGCGACTAAAATCGACCATACGAAAAGTATACGCTATGGACTTTTACCTCTGCAAACTCTTCAAAATTTCGTGCAATGGTTTACTACATTTAATGCTGCACAATAACTGGGTTGAACATCGAAACAAAATTAAGTCATTTATGGGGGGAAGGTATCAGTCAAGAAGATGTGTAAAAATCTAATTTTTGGGCCAAATAGTTTTTGTGAAATCGAATGATAAGTGTGTCAAAGAAGCGGAAACACCATGTGTCTGCACAGGCGAGCAGTGCAGTGATGACAAAATCGCGGACAGCGCGGAATGCGGGGATCACGTGACTGCAGCAGCGAAAGGGTTAATGAAGAGACAAAGCACTAGAAATTTCAAAAAACTACATTCAAACGAATAAAATTCGTGAAGTAAGACACTTCGATATTGTTTTAAAATAAACAAATTATTTAGCATCGCACCAGGACTGAACTCGTTACCTATCGCCTTCTAATCCAACACCTTATCCATTACGCTAACGCAGCTCGTCTTGCAATACTTCTGCATAAGGAGTCTAACATGTCACGCAAAATTCTGACAAACACTGTTGGTATGCCTATGAATTACTCGCACTTCGACGAAGTACAATAGGAAATAAACAATTACCGCTGTTCTTTATTGCGAAAAAGCGGTTCGTGAAATTGATACAAACACCTTTCCTTGCTATCGCCTGAATTAAGAGTCTTATTGCTTGTTTGGTTTAATTAATTAATAGAAAATGAAGCAATTGGCATAAAGAATGGTTTTTCCAAACTTTCAAAATACAAAGTCTGCTATCAAGACATTGCTTTTGTTCTATTACTTTATTTATGACTGAACGTTTCTAAAACTGAAGACACTCGTCCGTGCTCTGTACTACAGTTGAGATCTGGCAACGTCGTTCTCTGTTCATTGGCTGACTGTATGTTTCGACGTCAGATGCGCAGAACGAACCTAAACTCGGCCGCCAAGATATATGACGCGCACTTTAGGAGGGGGTAGCAATATACGAGCGGCACCCAGCGACTACCGCGATGTGATCGCGCTGGCAACAACATGTCGCCTCCGGGGCGCACTGGTATCGATAGATTTCGATTGCACCTTTGACAGGCTGAGCCACGCCCATCTTGTGGAAGTGATGACGCAAATGAAGTTTCCATAGGGTTTTGTCACCGGTGCGATGCAACTACTCCACGGCGCGTCATCCAGAGTGATCATCAATGGACGCATGTCCGTCTCACTGTCAATCAGACAATGGCGCCCACTGTCAACGATACTTTGCTCCATCGCTCTCGAGCCACTGCTCTGCGGGCTCCGGGACCGACACCAAGGATTGACGATAAGGCACCACAAGTTTTTTTTTGCAGAACATAAGTAGATGACCAAGTGTTTTTAGCACGGTCGGGTGACGAGGCAACAGCGGTTTTGCGTAGGATTAACTTGTATGGTATGGCTACGGAAAGTCGTATCAAATGGCAAAGTCGGGAGCGATGAATATCGGGAGAGGACTCCGAACGGGAACTGTGGCACCTTTAGAGCCGATAGACGAGATGAAATGCTTGGAAATTACAGATGTTCGACGCACGGCGGCACTCAGCTACAAACTTATTCTGCAAACAATCCGTGCGAGTGTTCGCAGTCACAGGTTAAGGGCTCTAGACATGCTACGAAGGCTCATCTTTGCCAACATTTATCTAATTTCTCGTATCCCCCTCCCGGTACAAGTTCAAATGGTCCAAATGGCTCTGAGCACTATGGGACTCAACTGCTGAGGTCATTAGTCCCCTAGAACTTAGAACTAGGTAAACCTAACTAACCTAAGGACATCACAAACAACCATGCCCGAGGCAGGATTCGAACCTGCGACCGGAGCGGTCTTGCGGTTCCAGACTGCAGCGTCTTTAACCGCACGGCCACTTCGGCCGGCGGTACAAGTTCTTCCTATGCCAATGGTCCGCCAAATCATGGCGGCATTAGGATATTTTGTGAACGTAGGGATGCTTTTCAAGGTCGGATATGAAACCCTCACCCTCCCTATAAGTCGTGTAGGCCTTGGGCTAGTCCACGTCCGTGACCGAGCAGTTGCGGTAAGCACGATTATCAAGGCGTGGACACCTTGTTGTCTGGCACAGGTAGCAGTGGCTCATATCTCACCGTGGCTTGCCCACATACGAATCTATTTTGTGAAGCTCAGTTATTTACGTACGGAACTATCAGCTACCAGGACGGCAATGGCACGTGCTATACACCGCATCTTGACTCAAGGACGGCCGAGTAATGCCTTAGAGAGGCGACAACCAACGGTGAAACGGTCAGGTGCACCACCTACGCCTTGACACGGGTACGCGCGCGCGTGATATCAGGTAGTAAATGGGAAATACGTGACTCGTTCCAGATTCCATACAGTTCACATGGTGCCACTGTCTCGCGACTCCGTCGACAGTAGAATGTTACAGACACAGTCGAACATCGGCTGACATGTGGGTCTTCGGCGGCAGTGTGGTGTTTGGTTCAGAAAAATGATCGCCTTCCTCCGTCGGGTGGTGCCGCAACCAATAGAACCACGCATACTGCTTCTCCGAGATATGAAATGTTTTCCCCGAACGAAGACTGACGCAGTGACTTCGATTCGGGGTCTGACTGTACTTTACCTTTTCCGAGGGGGCAGTAAGAATGTGCTAGATTTTTGGGCCTTATTACAAGCACGTCATTCACAGATTATGCAAAATCCGAGATATCGAACATATTACGCTAATTTTCTATGGATTGCCTTGCTTGATCCACTATCCAGTTGGAGTGTACCGGATAGGAGAATGTAATTATTGCATATAAGGACCAGGACAGTGGAGAAGAGGATCCGCCACCATACGTGAAGATGTACCCGGCACCCAATCGAGGTACAACGGGGTCGGCGAGGAACGAGGCCAAGAAGAGGGACGTGGTCCATTATTGTTAGTACTGAAGGAAACTCTGTTTATTTACGTTTTCCAGAAATATTTTATTTCATAAAGAACATCGTCTTATTTTCACACAACAGAAGTTTTTATTTGCTTAAGAAATGGAAAGCCGATCGAAAAAAATGGTACGGCGGCCGCTCGCCATAAGTAGGAAATCCGGGTTCGAGTAAACAAAAGAAGGCGGTTATGGCAGCTGCTCATGAGAGCAGTAAATCTGGGTTCGAGGCCCAGTCCCGCACAAATTTTCAGCTTTCGTCATCGCATTACCATAATACCCTGTGCGGCTGACCATTATGATTTCCCACCCATCAATTCCCTATCCTACCTCTTACTACATTTTGTTTACATGTACAACGGAATGCTACAAAGACGTTATCTGGACTGTAATTTGAATTTATAGAGAATCGTGGGATACAATGAAGCACGTCAAACAAAGGCTGCATATCGTGATTTATCTCTGGCATACAGTCGGGAGACGAGTTACGTATATCAGTCGTCAACAAGAATTCTCCTAGACACTTTAACAGCTTTTTCTCTGGAATGATGCCGAATAGCATTAATGCGCAGAACACCAGCAGAGAGAACATACCACGTCACTATGAAAGATAATGGCCGCCAGGGGCGTCAGTATCTCCTAACGACTGTTGTGTTTTTCGAAAGTTTTCCTAAACACCATGAATCGCAAACAACAAATATTTCTTGGATGGCTTCATCTTCACAAAGTAGGGGAATCAATATTTTACCTACTAACCAATTTACGTCTCTCCCGAAGGTGAGTTGTACATTCTGAAAAATGGGCTTTCGTTTGAACACACGATGTAAATGAACGTTCCAACGCCATCCATCCAAACACAGTCAGTTATATATGATATACTGAATTAACCCCTGATACTTTGAACGTTTCTACCTCCCTAACTAATATTCACAGGAATTTGATAAAAAAGAAAGAAAGAAAAGTAAGCAGGAGATCCCGTGTTCGAGTCCCAGTCCCGCACACACTTTCATTCATTGCTGCTGATTCCGCGCAAAGCACCGATGCAGCTGATATCTTTCGTTCCTTCCCTTTATTTACCTTTCTCCCTCTCCTCCTCGTATTTACATAACATTATTATAATTATATAAGAGTTTTTTGTGTGCATTTACTGTCTCATTAATGACGTCTGGACTTGATAGATAAAGCAGTTATTATTTGAAGAGTAGTTGTTACTATTTTCTGTGTGGCATTTGTCGGCATGATATGCACTATTTAGTACGTTCCGTACGCATACTCCCAGATATTTTACAGAAGTAACTGCTACCAGTGTTCGTTACGCTATCATATAATCATACAATAAAGGATCCTTCTTTCTATGTATTCGCAATACATTACATTTGTCTATGTTAAGTGTCAGTTGCCACTCCCTGCACCAAGTGCTTATCCGCAGCAGATCTTCCTGTTTTTCGCTGCAATTTTCTAATGCTGCATCTTCTCTGTATACTACAGTATCATCCGCGAAAAGCCGCATGGAACTTCAAACACTATCTATTAGGTCATTTATAGATATTGTGAAAAGTAATGGTCCCATGACACTCCCCTTTGGCACGCCAGAGGTTACTTTAACGTCTGTAGACGTCTCTCCATTGAGAACAACATGCTGTGTTCTGTAACTCTTCAGGCTTTCTCGGCGATCTAAGGACATCTTGGGTTGTCGGGTGTTCTGCCGGATATCAGCGTCGTACTTGCACGATATTTCGGACCCGCAGCTCGTGACCTTCATCAGGTGCGATGGAGGTCCTGATGAAGGTCACGAGCTACGGGACCGAAATATCGTGCAAGTACGACGCTGATATCCGGCAGAACACCCGACAACCCAAGATGTCATGCTGTGTTCTGTTTGCTAAAAACTCTTCAATCCAGCCACACAGCTGGTCTGATATTCCGTAGGCTCTTACTTTGTTTATCAGGCGACAGTGCGGAACTGTATCGAACGCCTTCCGGAAGTCAAGGAAATTGGCATCTACCTGGGAGCCTATATCTAATATTTTCTGGGTCTCATGAACAAATAAAGCAAGTTGGGTCTCACACGATCGCTGTTTCCGGAATCCATGTTGATTCCTACAGAGTAGATTCTGAGTTTCCATAAATGACATGATACGCGGGCAAAAAACATGTTCTAAAATGCTACAACAGATCGATGTCAGAGATATAGGCCTATAGTTTTGCGCACCTGCTCGACGACCCTTCTTGGAGACTGGAAACTACCTGTGCTCTTTCCCAATCATTTGGAACCTTCCGTTCCTCTAGAGACTTGCTGTACACCGCTGTTAGAAGAGGGGCAAGTTCTTTCGCGCAGACCTCACGAAGCGATGGACCCAGGTTGCCAAAAATGCACTGTGCAAACTGGTGGTGGGTCCATAATGTGTGGGCTGTGTTTACATGGAACGGACTGGGTCCTTTGAACCAGGTGAGCTAATCGTTGACCAGAAATGGCTGGGTTCGGCTACTTGGAGACCATTTGGAGCCATTTATGGACTTCACGATCTCAAACAACATGGAATTTTTATGGATGACAATGAGCCATGTCACCGGCCACAGTTGTTCTCACAATTATCAGACATAATCGAAAAGTCAGTTCGTACAGAAAACTCTGCACCGGCAAAACTTCCGCAATTATGGTCGGCTGTAAAACCAGCATGGCTCAATATTTCTACGGGTGGGGGGGGGCTTCCAACGACTTGTTGAGTCAATACCACATCGAGTTGGTGCACTACGATATTAGGAGGCATCCGACGACTCTGTGTATTTTATGGGAGTCCGACACAAGCAGAATGGAATCATTTTTCTTCAGCGTAGCTAGAATTGGAGTGCTATACGAACTAAGCGATATTTCAATGCTACCTTGCTTTAAATCCATTCAGTATCGTCTCCCCCGTTTTTGTTGTGAAACAATTTTTTTCTGAAAGACGGCACAAAAAATATCATATTTCCCTTCTGTTTCGTTTGTTTGCTGCCAACTCCAGCAGGTGGACAAGTTCCGTTACACCAAGCACCTGCAGTCTATGCCGCGATCATACAGTTCCCATTCGCAGCCGACAGTCCAGAGCTGGTATGCTAATGAGACAAAATCGCCGTGAGTATTGAGGCAATCGAACCAGGTTAAAAATACCCATTTGGTAAAACACTATATCCTGCTGCTCGATAACGTTTATGACCGCTTGCTGCACATCCTCGTGTGGCAGGAGTCATCGACACTTCAGCGCCATTTTTAAACCTCTGCTTGGTGTGGACATCTGTACACGTCCCGGTACACCGTTCCTCATGTGCTGTGGACGTGTATAAGCGCGCTCCTTCGCATTTCCTACAGTGCTACGTAAGTCTGTATGCGTCCTCAGCTGACGACCTCTCACTGCTGTGGACGAGTTACTTCCATATCTCAGGGAATAAAGAAGTTCTGAATATTTATCATACAACATATGTGCCTCCTTCCGTGCTATAATTTGCATACAAAGCTCATTTCGATATCTTGTATCGTTTATGAGAAACGATGACTGTTATGATCACACGATTCGCTATGCGCAAAGGGAGTGAATGGCTGTTTCGTGCGTGACCATCCTATGGATATAAATCCCAATAACTCGAGAATAAAGTGAGGTAACATTGTGCACTCAAATCAAATGGTTCAAATACACTCCTGGAAATGAAAAAAGAACACATTGACACCGGTGTGTCAGACCCACCATACTTGCTCTGGACACTGTGAGAGGGCTGTACAAGCAATGATCACACGCACGGCACAGCGGACACACCAGGACCCGCGGTGTTGGCCGTCGAATGGCGCTAGCTGCGCAGCATTTGTGCACCGCCGCCGTCAGTGTCAGCCATTTTGCCGTGGCATACGGAGCTCCATCGCAGTCTTTAACACTGGTAGCATGCCGCGACAGCGTGGACGTGAACCGTATGTGCAGTTGACGGACTTTGAGCGAGGGCGTACAGTGGGCATGCGGGAGGCCGGGTGGACGTACCGCCGAATTGCTCAACACGTGGGGCGTGAGGTCTCCACAGTACATCGATGTTGTCGCCAGTGGTCGGCGGAAGGTGCACGTGCCCGTCGACCTGGGACCGGACCGCAGCGACGCACGGATGCACGCCAAGACCGTAGGATCCTACGCAGTGCCGTAGGGGACCGCACCGCCACTTCCCAGCAAATTAGGGACACTGTTGCTCCTGGGGTATCGGCGAGGACCATTCGTAACCGTCTCCATGAAGCTGGGCTACGGTCCCGCACACCGTTAGGCCGTCTTCCGCTCACGCCCCAACATCGTGCAGCCCGCCTCCAGTGGTGTCGCGACAGGCGTGAATGGAGGGACGAATGGAGACGTGTCGTCTTCAGCGATGAGAGTCGCTTCTGCCTTGGTGCCAATGATGGTCGTATGCGTTTTTGGCGCCGTGCAGGTGAGCGCCACAATCAGGACTGCATACGACCGAGGCACACAGGGCCAACACCCGGCATCATGGTGTGGGGAGCGATCTCCTACACTGGCCGTACACCACTGGTGATCGTCGAGGGGACACTGAATAGTGCACGGTACATCCAAACCGTCATCGAACCCATCGTTGTACCATTCCCAGACCGGCAAGGGAACTTGCTGTTCCAACAGGACAATGCACGTCCGCATGTATCCCGTGCCACCCAACGTGCTCTAGAAGGTGTAAGTCAACTACCCTGGCCAGTAAGATCTCCGGATCTGTCCCCCATTGGGCATGTTTGGGACTGGATGAAGCGTCGTCTCACGCGGTCTGCACGTCCAGCACGAACGCTGGTCCAACTGAGGCGCCAGGTGGAAATGGCATGGCAAGCCGTTCCACAGGACTACATCCAGCATCTCTACGATCGTCTCCATGGGAGAATAGCAGCCTGCATTGCTGCGAAAGGTGGATATACACTGTACTGGTGCCGACATTGTGCATGCTCTGTTGCCTGTGTCTATGTGCCTGTGGTTCTGTCGGTGTGATCATGTGATGTATCTGACCCCAGGAATGTGTCAATAAAGTTTCCCCTTCCTGGGACAATGAATTCACGGTGTTCTTATTTCAATTTCCAGCAGTGTAGCTCTGAGCACTATCGGATTTAACATCTGAGGTCATCAGTCCCCTAGAACTTAGAACTACTTAAACCTAACTAACCTAAGGACATCACACACATCCATGCCCGAGGCAGGATTCGAACCTGCGACCGTAGCGGTCGCGCGGTTCCAGTCAGAAGCGCCTAGAACCGCTCGGCAACACCGGCCGGCTTCTGCACTCAGTTTTAAATAAAATTTCGATATCTTCCTTACATCATTTTCTGCAGTCTATGAGCTAAAATCAATCACTTGCAAAGTTTGCACACTGCGTTTTTACCTCTGCTAAGCCTTTAAATTTCACACGTTTTACTTCATTTGATGCAGGGCTGAATCTAGGGTGCGTAACGAAAATAAATTGTCCTTTGTACACCAAAGGTATCAGACTGTAAGATCCGCAAAACTCAAATTTTTTTGCTTAATAGTCTTCAAAAAGTCAGGTCAAAGTATTTCACATCGGTCGGAAAGCACTCTGTTACCATAAGTACCAGTATTTGGCGAGTGGTACAGCATGGAATACAGACAGCATGTCTGTAGCATTGAACGGGTTAAGATACGGAAGGTGTATGATCGCATGGGTAACTTTCCCAGTGATGGTAACACTAGGTTCCTTGAAATCAGTAAACCACGTGCTCCGGTAATCAGAGAACCGGGTGAACATCACCTTCCCAGCAAATTGCTGGCTTTTCAGCTTTTAGGACGAAGGGAAGATGGATGACACCACTGCTCCGTGCATTCTTCATTCTCCGACTGATCTGTACCAGGGCTTGACCTTCGGCAGCCAAGAAAAGAGTAACAGCACATTTCTCCTATTTCGACGCATTTGGTAGTAACTTCGCCGTAGTTCACTTTTCTGCGTTTACCGCAAGAACGTCGAAAAGACAGGATTGCCATTCTGATCCCTTGTCCACACGTCAACGCTTATATACCCCCATCAAACTCGCGCTATGTTGCATATTCGCTAAGCAACGCTCTCAAAAGTGTACTTTTGGTTCGTCCCTTGAATGAAACTATCTGATATTTCGCAGATTCTTGCCAAAAGTCTAAATTCTTGAAAATATCACCCACTTTTATTACCAGTAGCTACATATTCTGGACGCTTTTAGAGCCTTTTCAGTTCCCTCTCGTACTGCCGAATTATTCCATGATGTCCTAACATAATATACTCTCGTTCTATCCTTTCCTATTCTCAGTTCTTTTAATATGTTTCTCTCTTCACAGTTTCTGCGGAGACCGTCCTCGTTATCAGTCCACCTAATTCTCGACATCCTCGTGTCTTCTTCTTTTTCTTCTTCTTCTTTTTCTGCTTCTTCGTCTTCTTCTTCCAAGGATTAGGTGTTGTAGTCACCTGTTACGGTCTCATTCATCCGCCCATCCATCTCTTACAACGATTACCAAGTTCCCTGTTTCCAGTCGACTGATAATTCATTATCTCTTTGGCGATCCATCTTCTATCATTCTATCAACATTATCCTTCCATTTCATTCTGTTTTCAGGTATCTTGTCATTACCTGAAAAGATTTTCAAATCTGGTCTTATCATTTCATTCCTTATTTTATCAATTTAATTACAGCCCTTTACATATCTCATGAACTTTATCTCTGCTGCTGTGTATTTGATTTTTCGTTTTTTGTTACTACCCACGATTCGGAACCACATACAAGAGCAGGTACAGCTATGACTTCTTAGAATTTCATTTTGTGGGAATTTCATTAGAATTTCATTCGGAACTACATACAAGAGTAGGTACAGCTACGACTTCATAGAATTTCACTTGTATTACCTTCCTTGCTTTTCGTCCCAAAGTTCTTCCAGTTGTTCTGCAGGTAGCTTGACATCTATTAACCTTCTTCTCACTGTTAGTGACATATTTCGATAGCGCCACAAACGCTTCGATTCTAGTCATATTCGGTGTCCCTACAGTCCACGATACACTACCACGCAATTATGGGTCGAAACGAACATCCCCTGAAGTTTTTTGTTATTCTCTCGATGATAAATAAAAATATTTCCTCTATTAACCAAGGTTTCTTCGCGTTTACCTTCCTTGTACCCATAATTGTCTGCCCAATATCTGTGATTGTCCTTTTTAGAGATTTCCATTCCTCTTCAACTGCACTGCCTTTTCGTATTCATTATCGCAATATGTAAAGCCTTGAGAGTTCAGATGCCATTCGTTTTTCCTCAGTCGTTTTAGTAACTTCCAACTTCTTTCCAAAATTATTCTTCAGTACTCTTCTCTTAAACCGGTGTCTGCTTCTCATGATTTTGTTCTGAGTATATATCTGCTGCTGGGTATGCTTTACAAACCAATATCTGATTTCGGGACGTATTTTTGGCTATGATGTAAACCATCTGGTACCCTCCTGTGTCTCTAGGCCGTTGTCAAGTATACCTCCTTCTCTTATAATACTTGAACAGCGCATTCACTGTTAGGAACTGAAATTTGCTGTAGAACTCAGTTTCTTTTCCTCTCTCAGTCCTGCTACGAAGTCCATATTGGCCCTAACGTTTTCGTCTATTCATTCTTCTGACAGTTTTCCAATCGCTCATGATTATTAGATTGTCATCTCCCCCAATTACCGATAATTTCTTCTTATAGATTCTCTACTTCTTCATCTTCATCTTCTGGATGTGAGATTAGTATGTATACCTGAACTGTTGTTGTTGGCGTTGGTTTGCTGTCGATCTTAATGAGAATAAGTCTATTAACGAACTGTTCACGGTAACCCATTCCTTGCAGTATCTTCCTATTCGTAACGAATGCTACCCCTGATATCACATTTATTGCTTCTGTTAATATTACCCTGTATTCGACTGATCAAGAATCCTTATAGTATTTCCACTTGACTTCAGTAATGCCCGATGTACCTAGATTGAGCTTTTGAATTTCTCTTTTCAGATTTGCCGAGTTTTCCTATCACATTAAAACTTCTTACAATCGTCGCTCCGATTCATAGAACATTACCTTTCGCTGGTAATTCAGTCTTTTTCTCATGGTCACCTCTTCTTGGCAGTCCCCTCCCGAAGATCCTAATCAGGGACTAATTCGACTCTTTTGGCAATGGAGAAATCAAAATGACACTTTTTTGATTATAGGCTACATATTATGTGGAAACACATTAAGTTTTTAACGTAGTGGTTTCCTTTGCCTTCTGTATCCTCATACCGTTGATCGTGGATAACTCTTCCACCTTTAAGCGTTATTTTCCACGCCAAGGAAAATATGATGCCCTGAAACACTATTTACTCCTCTTCTGTCTTTGACGAGGCAGGTGGGGATGACTCATTATACCACAAGTCTTCAGCCACCGTTGCTAAAGGGTTCTATTCAAATTTAAGCAGTGGCTTGGTTCGAACCCGGAACCTCTAAAAATGGCTCCAATGGCTCTGAACACTATGGGACTTAACTGCTGTGGTCATCAGTCCCCTAGAACTTAGAACTACTTGAACCTAACTGACCTAAGGACATCACCCACATCCATGCCCGAGGCAGGATTCGAACCTGCGACCGTAGCGGTCGCGCGGTTCCAGACTGTAGCGCCTAGAACCGGTCGGCCACTCCGGCCGGCAATCTGTAAAAAAAAAAAAAAAAAAAGAATAAACGCTACCCCTAGAAGATGGGTACTACCGAATAGAACAAATCAGTGCTTACAGTATTCAGGCAAACTGCTGTGTTTGAGGAGATGGGCACTATTTAAACCTGCATCTTCTTTTATGAGTATATTCTGAATATAAACCATCCATATGTGTGCAATATTGTGTGTAGAGATAAAGGGCTCGTTACACTTTCAAAGATCTTTGATAACACTTTCGTAAGACCGAGGGCCACGATCCAGCTTCTGGAAGAGTCATTAAGGTATCTTTGAATGCCGTGAAAGATTGTACAAAATGGGTGTTTTTACAGTGTAAGAGGTCTAAGAATGATATATTAATGATTCTATGTCAAGTCTTACAAATTAATTAGCAAACTGCACTGACACAGAGCTTGGTTTTAAATGAGCAAACACTGTTGTATTGACTCGGTGCACTGTCTTTAGGTAGTTGTGTTGTCTTCCGTGGTGAGAGTACTTCATGTCTGACTGCGAGTGATGGACGTACAGGAGCATGTCGCAGACCAGGGAAGTTTCCTATTCCAGGCATTCGTCCCCTACACGAAGGTCCCATTCCAAGCTTCATGATGTGGAGGCTAACCCCGCTGTCAGATCTGGTATGTCTGCAGGGTGAAGCAACCAGTGCCCGCTACATTTCCCAGACTGTGTAATTCCCGTACCAGTGCCACTTCTTCGGCAGGGATGTGATGTAGTTTTTCAGCACGACAATGCACTTTCACGTATTGCTGCTGCCAAGCAACGTGCTCTTCGTGGTGTAGAACAACTGTCCTGGCTTGGAGATGAATAAATCTCCAGCCAATTGAAAACTTATGGGACGTGAAGCAAGAACCATTGCGGTATGGTAACAAATAGTGCAGGAAGCTTGGGACCCTCTACTGCAGGCTAGCTTTCGGCAGCTTTATGACGGTTTGCTGCGAAAATACACGTCTGCTCTGCTGCCACAGAGGTGAGGGTGGTTGGGGGTGGGGGTGGTTACACTGAATTGATGTCATTGCTTGTGTATGCTTTACTGCGACATGTGCGTTTCATTTGGTCTGTATTTGTTATCATATATTCCTACAATGCTTAATTACCTGATTGTTACAACATAAACTTGTCCTTGAGGGTTTTACGTTTTTTTTCCGCTTGTGCGTATCAGCCATAGCAAAAAATTTGGTAAGTTATGTTTAAAGGCTGCCGAAATCGACTAAACTGAATAACTGCCCGCTCGTTAGAAATGGTCTGAGCAGCGCGTTACGTTCAAGAAGGAAGAGCGTACGTACAAGTATGGCGCCGTCCTTGCACCAAGCCATCAGCGTGGACCAGCGTGTGCCGCGATTCACTACAGCTGCTGGCCAACAGAATCGGTTGTCACTATCGTATCCGCTAAAAGGAGAAAAACTACGCTACTATATTCCAGAAAGAAAGGAAGATCAGGGTTTACCGAGGGTGTAAGACGTCATGCTCTCCTAATATTCATTGCTTACATATTCTGCCCTCACAATCATATTCTGCACATCAAGACGTTTCATTCGAACTCGAACTCGATAAGATAAAGTCAATGTTGTATGAATTCATGTAAACAATATGCAAATAAGAAGTGCGCACTGGGGTTGAAATACTCGAGGCTGGCGTACAACCGGCCGGTGTGGCCATGCAGTTAAAGGCGCTTCAGTCTGGAACCGCGTGACCGCTACGGTCGCAGGTTCGAATCCTGCCTCGGGCATGGATGTGTGTGATGTCCTTAGGTTAGTTAGGTTTAATTAGTTCTAAGTTCTAGGCGACTGATGACCTCAGAAGTTGTGTCGCATAGTGCTCAGAGCCATTTGAACCATTTTTTTTTTTTGCTGGCGTACACGACGGTCACAGGAGCTTTTAGTTCGAGAGAGGCACACACCGGGAGGCCGGTCCCTTCAGACGACGAGTCAACCTCGGCCACCGGTGGAGTAGACAGCGTGTGTCTGAGTGAAAAGGGGAACGACCCCGTGTTCGCCTTAAAAGTAAATTCCGCTACATTATGTGGGAGTGTCCAACCTACACATTCTTTACACATAGGACGCAGCTGCAGAGATTTTCACATGGAGACAGGAAACGCCAAATGCTGATACTACAGATTTCTGGATTGGTCGCCTTAAACGAAACGTCATTCTCCCGTTTTAGAAGAGCTATGCTGATTGGCAGACGATACTCCTGACGCCTTGAGATGAAGGAGTATTGGAAGAGACCGAAAGATATACCCCTTCACGTCTGGCATGGAGAGGCGCCATTCCGTTGTCGCTCTTGGAGTCAGGAACAAGTCTCTCCTCAGTACTTCACTGGGAGAGCACCTCTGTCGAGAGCGAATCGAAGTACGATTAAGCATTGTTCACTGTGTTGGCCGACACACTTATAGTGCGATATGAACAGACAGACTTATAGTTAAACGCCTGCGAGCGAATTCTTGAGTAGTATCACGGTGTACTGGTTATCTGACCGGTGTACCACGCCAATAGTTAGACTAGGGCCGAATAGGAATCCTTGACTTCATCAAGGCGTAGGGAGAGTTTGACTGGCAAGGTCCAACCAGATAGAATGAGATAGTTGTGTTATTTGTCAGCAGCGAGTGGCGCAGACAGCAGTCATCGCAGCTTAAGGTATTGTGCGCTACAGCCATTGCGAGCCCCATATTTCCTCCACAACAGTACACTTTACTGCATTTCACACGTGATAGCCTCGACCGTACCTAGCAACATTCTAAAGGATAATTATTCAAGTTGAGTAGGCGCGCCTCTCAGCCATTCTGCCAAGTCAATAACAATGTTAAACTTTGTATAGAAATTTCATTAGCGAATCCTACCCTTGAGAGGTAACTTCACATTCCGAAAAGAACCGGGATATAACTTGTTCAATTCATAACTAAAAGTGCCATTGCGATTTCTCAGAATTTTTGCAAAATAAATTCTTACACTAACTAGCACTACTCCAGTACCCAAGTATCCCACTACTTACGTAAGAAATTGTGATTTTTTGTGTCATTTCCTTACAGCGGACGACTCCAGAAGATATTTATTGCTGAAAGTTTTTCAGGCATTTCTCTTTAGAACGTTAGGAGCGTCTGTCTGACTTCTGTAATAGTGTGGGGGTGGAAATTGCATCTTGCAGGAGCCACAGGGTAAAGGGTACATCTCAGATTGATCCGTTGCGCAGAATAACACAATAGAAATCAACCACACGCTCACAAGGGTCTTAGAGACTGAGTACAAGCACAATCTGGCATTGAATGGCGACGAAAACCGACCGGGTCCTTCCGGAATTTACATGGTGTGATTTATAGAAACATCAGAACATCTAAATTTGGATAGTCGGAAGGGAATTTAACCACCCTCCCTGATCACTAGACTAGAGTCTTACCACTGCTAAAAGACGCTCGGCCTATATTCGGGGAGCGCACGTACAGGAGTAATAAATGGGGCCTGTGCCCCATCTATACACGTGTACTGGGTCTCTGACGTGATGACAGTAGAGTGTTACATACAGGTCCTTACGTTTATCCACTGAGTAATTAGAAATTCCCCTACTACTGCAATTCCTCGGTTGGATTAAAGAAGTCACTCCGTTTACTGAAAGGATGAAACGAATTCAGTAGTACACAACAGGAATTTTTCAACTGTAAACATCTGTAGAATAGAATTTGATGCAAAAATGGTTCAAATGGCTCTGAGCACTATGGGACTTAACTTCTGAGGTCATCAGCCCCCTATAATTTAGAACTACTTAAACCTAACTAACCTAAGGTCATCACACTCATCCATGCCTGAGACAGGATTCGAACCTGCGACCGTAGCAGCAGCGCGTTTCCGGACTGAAGAGCCTAGAACCGCACGGCCACAGCGGCCGGCATTTGATGCAAATCAAGTAGTGGTGATCTCTTCCTACTGACTCATGCGCCACCTGTTTTGTAATGCATGCCTATGCTTGAGGCACTGGTGTAGCCCACTGCCTGATTTCTGTCACTTACACTTGAAAGCCTACTACATCTTGAAAATTTGAACTTGAAAAATTTGGATCTTATCTTGCCATCAAATTTACCCCAAAATTATTGAACGAGGACGCTTGAAACGCTTCATGACACAAACAGCAATGTTTTCGATGTGGCAGATCTTTCGTAATTTAGGTTTAAGTGCTGACTGCAGACGCTGCATGACTGCCGTCGTCTTGCCATACACGCTCCACTCTTGTACGGCACGTTTCATTGCCACCAGTAACATCTGAAGTATGAAAAATCTTGTGATCTGTGAGCTTCGTGGTGGAGAGACCGAATTCCGGTGACACTGTTTCGAGAACTCTATCTCTCGGAAGGTGTTGCCTCACTCGCAATACTCTCAAGATTCTACGGTAGACAGCAGTGAAAATGTGCTCTATGATTAATTGTTTTTGCCCATACTAATAACATAATCTAGGAAAATCTGACCCCTTTCCATGAAGCAGTTCAGACACAAATATGATCAGGTGAGAGACATGTTGTCGGAAGCGTACACAAAGGGAAGTAATGGATTCACAAACGCTAAAAGTGGTGAATAAGCGTTGTAATGATCCAGATGATGACATGGAACGAATTATCCCTAAAGGACAAATACCACACATCCGATCAGTAGCATTCAACATCCGTCACACAAGAGATCTTAAAAATACTATCACAAAGCTGGTTACCACGATTTTACGAGAGAGCGATCCTCAGATGAGGATACTTTTTTAGGGTTCCCTGACTCAGTCTGTAAAAACAGAGTCCTTATAGGGTCGTTTTGTTGCTCGTTTGTCTCTCCGATTGTTAAGAATTCCTTTTCCTCAGGAACAAGTTGAAATTTATGTTACATATTAAGGACTATGGCACGTTGGAGATGTACAAAATTTTAAGCTTCTTAGTCTCTTTAATCAAAGGATACCCCCATTTACATCCATATTTTGATACCCGAATATTCCCTCATCAAAACCTAAAGGGTGGTCCCCTTTGGCCTACAATCACTACATTCGACAAGAAGCAAATTTTGTAGAATAAGTAAAGGTAAAATCCAAGTACAGCTATTTTGCAAATAGGCTATGTCGTTGTTGCGGTCTTCAGTTCGGATTCTGGTATGATACAGATCTCCATGCCACTCTATCCAGTGCAAGCCTCTTCATCTCCGAGTAACTATTCCAAACTACATCCCTCTGAATCTGATAAGTGTATTCATCTCTTGGCCTCACTCTATGATTTTTACCCTCCACGCTTTCTTCCAGTACTGAATTGGTGATCTCTTGATGTCTCAGATCGTGTCCGACCAACTGATCCCTTCTTCTAGTCAAGGTGTGCCACAAATTCCTCTTCTCCCCAATTGCATTCAGTACCTAATCTTCAGTTACGTGATCCACCCATCTAATCTTCAGCGTTCTTCTGTAGCACCACATTTCAAAAGCTTCTATTCTCATCTTGTTTAAACTGTTTATACTCCATGTTTCACATTCATACATGGCTACATTCCATACAAATACTTTCAGAAAAGACTTCCTGACACTTTAATCTATACTCGATGTTAACAAACTTCTCTTTTTCGGAAACGCTTTCCTTGCCACTGCAAGTCTACATTTTATATCTTCTCTACTTCGACCATAATCAGTTATTTTGCTTCCCAGATAGCAGAATTCATCTACTACTTTAAGTGTCTCATTTCCTAATCTAATTCCCTCATCATCAACTGATTAATTCGATTACATTCCATTATCCTCGTTTTGCTTCTGTTGATGTTTATCATATATCCTTCTTTCAAGATACTGTCCATTCCGTTCACTTGCTCTTCCAGGTCCTTTGCTGTCTGTGACAGGATTACAGTGTCGTTGGCAAACCTCAGAGTTTTTATTTCTTCTCCATGGATTTTAATTCCTACTCCAAATTTTTCTTTTGTTTCCTTTACTGCTTGCTCAATATACAAATTGAATAACATTCTGGATAGGCTACAACCCTGTCTCTCTCCCTTCTCAAGCACTGCTTCCCTCTTGTGCCCCTCGAATCTTACAACTACCATCTGGTTTCTGTATAAATTGTAAATAGCCTTCCGCTCACTGTATTTGAACCTGACATGTTCAGAATTTTAAATGGTATTCCAGTCAGCTTTCTCTAAGTCTTCAGATGCTAGAAACGTAGATTTGCTCCTCCTTAATCTATCTTCTAAGATAAGTCGTAGGGTCCGTATTGCCTCAAGTTTGCCAACATTTCTACGGAATCCAAACTGATCTTCCCCGAGGTCCACTTCTACAAGTTTTTCCATCCGTCTGTAAAGAATTCGCGTTAGTATTTTGCAGCCGTGACTTATTAACAGATAGTTCGGAAATTTCGCACCTATTCAACACATGCTTTCTTTGGGATTGTAATTATTATATTCTTCTAGGAGTCTGAGGGTATTTCGCCTGTCTCATACACCAAATGGAAGAGTTTTGTCATGGCTGGCTCACCCGAGGCTATCAGTAGTTCTAATGGAATGTTGTCTACTCCAGGGGCCTTGTTTCGACTTAGCTTTTTCAGTGCTCGGTCAGATTCGCAGTATCATATCTCCCATTTCATCTTCATATACATTCTCTTCCATTTCCATAATATTGTCCTCAAGTACATCGGCCCTGTATAGACCCTCTATATACTCCTTCCAACTTTATGCTTTCCCTCCTTTGCTTAGGACTAGTTTTTTTTTTTTCCATCTGAGCTCTTGATATTCATACAGGTGGTTCTCTTTTCTCCAAAGCTCCCTTTATTTTTCCTGTAGTCAGTAAGTACTATACCCCTGATGGCATATGCTTCTACAGCCTTATACTGCATATTTACCACATGAAAAAAAATTTGTCATTTTTTATCCGTCTGTCGGTCTGACTGTCTGGCCGACCATTACGACCCATTTCTCTCTGGAACAGGATGGCGTATAAAATTCAAATTTATGTTACGTACTGAAGTGTATCGTGCCTTGACGATGTAAAAAAATTAAGCTTCTATGGCACTGAAACTAAAAGATTCCGTAATATATGTCACATACTTCGATACTCGCAAAGTCACTTATCTAAACGAACATACCATGAACACACATTGCACTGATCACAGGTGAAAAACCTAACAGAGGAATATGACCGCATGCAAACATAAAATGTAAGCTGTACACACGTCTCAGTAAGTAACTAAAATGATAATAGAGTGCGGCAGCGTTCATTGTAGGATATTAAAAACACACCATCAGGCAGTAACTGTAAGTTATTTATTACCGCTTATGTCAATTAATAGTTAAAGGTAGACATTGTCGACGGTAGTTCTGATGCAGTCCTTCAACTCAGGAATGGTGGCACAACGTGTTCGGAACACTTCTTTCTTGAGGTAGCCACAAAGGAAAAAGTCTGCACAAGAAAGGTCAGGTGAAGGAGGCGGCCAGAAAATGTCACCAAAACGGGAAACTACCGGGAAATGTCTGTCGCAAGAAATCTACGCAAATTCTGGCTGTATGCAGTTGTGAGGGAAGGAGTAGAAGAAAACATTACAGAAGAATATGGGCTTGGGACAGGGAATGAGATTGGAGAAAGTCTAATTGAGATCTGTAATAAATTTTAACTGATACCAGAAAATACCCTGTTCAAGAGTCACAAGTGGAAGAAGCATGCTTGGAAAAGGCCGGGTGATACGGGAAGATTTCAGTTACATTACGTCATGGTCAGACAGAGATTCCGAAATAGAATGCTAAGGCGTAGACAGGAGCAGGTATTGACTCAGAACAAAATGAGGTAGTGATGAAGACTAGTCTTTAGTTTAAGAGAGTAGTCAGGAAGAATAAATACGCAAAGAAGTGGGATACCCAAGTACTAAGGAATGACGAGATATGCTTCAAACTCTCTAAGGCCATAGATATAGCAATAAGGAATAGCTCAGTAGGCAGTACAGTAGAAGAGGAATGGACATCTCTAAAAAGGGCAATCACAGAAGTTGGAAAGAAAAACAAAGTTACTACGAAGAAAGCGTGGGTAGGAGAAGAAATACTTCAGTTGATCGAGACCGGCCGCTGGGTCTGCGCGGTTCTAGGCGCTTCAGTCTGGAACCGCGCGACCGCTATGGTCGCAGGTTCGAATCCTGCCTCGGGCATGGATGTGTTGATGTCCTTAGGTTAGTTAGGTTTAAGTAGTTCTAAGTTGTAGGGGACTGATGACCTAATATGTTAAGTCCCATAGTGCTCAGAGCCATTTGAACCATTTTGAATCAGTTGATCGATGAAAGAAGGAAGTACAGAAACGGTAAGGGAATTATAGGAATACAAAAATACAAGTTACTGAGGAATGAAATAAAAAGGAAGTGCAGGGAAGATAAGATGAAATGGCTGCAGGAGAAGCGTGAAGAAACAGAAAAAGAAATGTCGGAAGGACTGACTCAGCATACAGGAAAGTAAAAATAACATTCGCTGAAATTAAAAGCAAGGGAGATAACATTAAGAGAGCAAACGGAATTCCGCTGTTAAATGCATAAGAGAGAGCGGATAGGTGGAAAGAGTACGTTGAAGGCCTCTATGAGGGAGAAGATGTGTCTCATGTGATAGAAGAATAAACAGGAGGCGATTTGTATGAGACAGGGAATGCAGTATTAGAATCAGAATTTAAGAAAACTTTGGAGGACTTACGATCAAATAAGGCAAAAGGAATAGATAACATTCCATCAGAACTTCTAAAATCATTGTTGGGAGTAGCAGCCAAACGACTATTCACGTTGGTGTGTAGAATGTACACTCCTGGAAATTGAAATAAGAACACCGTGAATTCATTGTCCCAGGAAGGGGAAACTTTATTGACACATTCCTGGGGTCAGATACATCACATGATCACACTGACAGAACCACAGGCACATAGACACAGGCAACAGAGCATGCACAATGTCGGCACTAGTACAGTGTATATCCACCTTTCGCAGCAATGCAGGCTGCTATTCTCCCATGGAGACGATCGTAGAGATGCTGGATGTAGTCCTGTGGAACGGCTTGCCATGCCATTCCCATCTGGCGCCTCAGTTGGACCAGCGTTCGTGCTGGACGTGCAGACCGCGTGAGACGACGCTTCATCCAGTCCCAAACATGCTCAATGGGGGACAGATCCGGAGATCTTGCTGGCCAGGGTAGTTGACTTACACCTTCTAGAGCACGTTGGGTGGCACGGGATACATGCGGACGTGCATTGTCCTGTTGGAACAGCAAGTTCCCTTGCCGGTCTAGGAATGGTAGAACGATGGGTTCGATGACGGTTTGGATGTACCGTGCACTATTCAGTGTCCCCTCGACGATCACCAGTGGTGTACGGCCAGTGTAGGAGATCGCTCCTCACACCATGATGCCGGGTGTTGGCCCTGTGTGCCTCGGTCGTATGCAGTCCTGATTGTGGCGCTCACCTGCACGGCGCCAAACACGCATACGACCATCATTGGCACCAAGGCAGAAGCGACTCTCATCGCTGAAGACGACACGTCTCCATTCGTCCCTCCATTCACGCCTGTCGCGACACCACTGGAGGCGGGCTGCACGATGTTGGGGCGTGAGCGGAAGACGGCCTAACGGTGTGCGGGACCGTAGCCCAGCTTCATGGAGACGGTTGCGAATGGTCCTCGCCGATACCCCAGGAGCAACAGTGTCCCTAATTTGCTGGGAAGTGGCGGTGCGGTCCCCTACGGCACTGCGTAGGATCCTACGGTCTTGGCGTGCATCCGTGCGTCGCTGCGGTCCGGTCCCAGGTCGACGGGCACGTGCACCTTCCGCCGACCACTGGCGACAACATCGATGTACTGTGGAGACCTCGCGCCCCACGTGTTGAGCAATTCGGCGGTACGTCCACCCGGCCTCCCGCATGCCCACTATACGCCCTCGCTCAAAGTCCGTCAACTGCACATACGGTTCACGTCCACGCTGTCGCGGCATGCTACCAGTGTTAAAGACTGCGATGGAGCTCCGTATGCCACGGCAAACTGGCTGACACTGACGGCGGCGGTGCACAAATGCTGCGCAGCTAGCGCCATTCGACGGCCAACACCGCGGTTCCTGGTGTGTCCGCTGTGCCTTGCGTGTGATCATTGCTTGTACAGCCCTCTCGCAGTGTCCGGAGCAAGTATGGTGGGTCTGACACACCGGTGTCAATGTGTTATTTTTTCCATTTCCAGGAGTGTATGAGTCTGGCGACGTACCATCTGACATTCGGCAAGAGCTGACACGTGCGAGAATTATCGCGTGATTAGCGTAACAGCTCGTGCACCCAAATTGCTGACAAGAATATTATAGAGAAGAATGGAAAAGAAAATAGATCTTCTGTTACATGACGATCAGTTTGGCTTTATGAAAGGTAAAGGCACAAAGGAGACAATTCTGATGTTACTGTTGATAATGGAAGCAAGACTACAGAAAAATTAAGACACGTACATAGGTTTCGTCGAGCTAGAAAAATTGTTTGACAATGTGCAACGGTGCAAGATGTTCGAAATTCTGAGCAAAGTAGGGGTACGCTGTAGTGATACACGGGTAACATGCAATATGTACAAGAGCCAAGTGGGATAATAAGAGTGGACGACCAGGAACGAAGTGCTCGGATTAAAATGGGTGTAAGATATGGATGTAGTCTTTCACCCATAATGTTCAATCTGTACTTCGAAGAAGCAATGATGGAAATAAAAGAAAGTTAAGAAGTGGAATTATAATTCATGGTGAATGGATATCAGTGACACGATTCGCTGACGATATTGCTATCCTGAGTGAAAGTGAAGAAGAATTACATGAGCTGATGAATGAAATGAACAGTCTAATGAGTAGATAATTTGGAGTGAGAGTAAATCGAAGAAAGACGAAAGTAATGAGAAGTAGCAGAAATGAGAAAAGCGAGAAACTTGACACGAGGATGACGGTCACGACGTCCATGAAGTTAAGGAAATCTGGTACCTAGGGCTAGCAAAATAACCAATGACTGGAGAAGCAAGGAGGACATCAAATCACACTGGCGAAAAGGGCATTCCTGTCCAAGAGAAGAGTACTAGTATTAAACATACGCCTTAGTTTGAGGAAGGAATTTCTGAGAATGTATGTCTGGAGCACAGCATTGTAGGATATTGAAATATGGGCTGTGGGATAACCAGAAAAGAAGAGAATCGAAGCATTTTAGATGTGGTGCTAGATACGAGTATTGAAAGCACGGTGGACTCATTAGGTAAGGAATGAGGAGGATCTGTGCAGAATCGGAGAGGAAAGGAATATGTGGAAAACACTGACACGAAAAAAATGGCTCTGAGCACTACGGGACTTAACATCTTAGGCCATCAGTCCCCTAGAAATTAGAACTACGTAAACCTAACTAACCTAAGGACATCACACACATCCATGCCCGAGGCAGGTTTCGAACCTGCGACCGTAGCGGGCACGCGGTTCCAGACTGAAGCGCCTAGAACCGCACGGCCACACCGGCCGGGATGTAGGTAGGAACCCACCTGTTTGGTTTGTTGACCAGCCAGATTGCTGGCGTACATACTACTTTTTTTAAAGCTGAGCCTAATGTCATGGTTAAAAATACATTAAAATTTCTTCATATCTTGGTATTTTCCTTATTTTTTTCATCTTTGTCCCAGATTTATAGCCACAGCTGATAGACGAAGTACACTGTACGTACTACAACCTGGTACTGGCTTCCACGTGCACGACTGAAATCGGATAGACCACAAAATAATTCTTGGTTCCCTCAGTAAATCGAACGTGACATGAAAAGACAGTTCGATGTAGCATAGCTTAAGCCATACGTTAATTCCCAGCAACGCAAATGAAATCCGAATGCACCAGTCATGCAGCTATATAGCCAATGCTTTTAAATAGTGTGTTGAATGAACCACATGTGGAAACACACAAGGGAAGCGTCTTCATCAAGCCCATTCGGCGAAGAAACTGCAGCCAGCGCCTGTAACAGAACTCGAAGCACGACTGCTGCTTTGTTGTACAACATTCTTCCACCTAACTAAATTTTAGTGGCCAGTCTCCTGATTTGCTGCCACAGGGCGAAACTTTGTGACGGCCCGAGAAATGCCTGGATGTGGCGCGCGGAGACACACCTCGCTTGCAGACGAATTTGGCAGCGACTGAGATGCACTGCGGAAACAGGTGTGAGTGTAATACGAAACAAGGCTGAGTAGCTGTCTTACACACCAGTGTCCGCCCCGATAGCGTCAGCATGACCGATAGCCGTCCTACGGGCCTGGATTCGATTCCAGGCTGGGTCGGAGATTTTTCTCCGCTCAGGGACTGTGTCTTGTATTTATCGTCATTTCATCCCCATCCGTCGCGCAGGTCACCGAATTTGGCGTCGAATGTAATAAGACCTGCACCAACGCGACCGGACCTGCCCTGCAAGGGCCCTCCCGGCCAATGACGCCAAACGTTCATTTCCATTTTCCACACCAGTTGACCAGCTTATATGCTAGTACTAGCCACTACTACATTTTAACTGTAAATCAGTTTCTAATAACGACAGAGACAGATATCTGTATTCGCTTTGGCGTTAACTGCTACATTTTATCATTATCGTGTATATCATACCGACACCACCCCACGGCGTAGCAAGGTTGGTAACGGAATGGCAAGTGTCCATCTGATGTCGATAGCGGTCGCGCAATATCTGGCGGACCCAGTGGTGCGCGCCCGCCGAGCTGCGCCCCTGCTGCCGCGACATACGATGGTTGTCCAGAAAGTAAGTTCCGATCGGTCGCGAAATGGAAACGACAGTGAAAACTAGAAACGTTTTGTTTGCAACAGTTAGGTACATCTTCCACCTACTTCTCTACATAGTCGCCGTTCCAACTTCGAGTTTTCTCGTAGCGTTGTATCAAATTTCCAATTTCCTCGACATAGAAAGCAGCCGCCTGCGCTTTCGGCCAGTTATCTGCACTGGTCTGCAGCTCGTTGTCTGTGGAAAAATTTTGTCTTCATAGTCAGCGGTTCTTGTGAGCAGAGATGAGACTCAGGGAGAGCCAATTACTGACTTTATTGTGGGTGATCAAACACTTCTCATCGGAAGCGCTGCAGGAGCGTCTTCATTGCCCCTGCAGTGTGCGGCCGAGAATTGGTATGAAGAAGGAGCTGCTAGACAGTTGTGTTATGTGGGTTGCATGACACAGGCGAAATCTCTAACCAGGCCCTCATACCTGGCGGAAGACGCTATTCCCTACGCATCTTTACGTGCTCACTGTTCACTCAAAACAGAAAAGAGCGGCGCAACACGATCGATGGACATACTAGAGACACTGCCCAACACATCTGTGCAAAGCTTTACCAGATTTTCCCAGTGGTTTCCATTTCGCGACCGATTGGATCTTACTTCCTGGACAACCCTCGTGGGATGGCCGGCGGTAGTTGCTCAGCCACTTGTGCTTGAGCCTTCGCTATGACACCATCGGTCGTGCTTAGCACAACGAGCCTCATTCTAGAGGACTTTGTGATAGCTGGGCTCTGTTTCTTGCTGCAGTATTTGTAATGAGTCTTCACACGCTTGGAGAAATACAAGTAAATTTCTGTTTGGTGCGTTAACTTGTTCGCTAATCAGTTCTGCTCCTGTCCAGCTTTCCTCCGACTACAGTTGCCCCACCACTCTATACCCCACCTCTCCTTACCACTGTATATGAAGTGGTATACAACAGATTGTCCCTTCTATGCTTTCCAAACGTACAGAGAGTGAGTCATGTAAGACGTAAGAATCCTTTTCATTCACTAACAGTTCCAGTAGGAAGTAAGGAATGAAGACTGGAGTGCTCATTACAGATGGAGCACAAGCTCGGATTACCAAAGGATGGGGGAAGAAAATCGGTCATGTCTTTTTTTTAATGAACAATCCCGGTATCTGTCTGGTGCGATTTACAGAAATATTTCCGAATTCTTCCGTCGCTTCTTGATACAACAATTCCGTATTGAGGGTTGAATAACACTTGGGCGGTTTCTTGTTCTACTGATGTTTATTTGTATGAACTAGTTTTCGGCTTATCAGGCCATCTTCAGATAACTACTGGCTATTGTTTACAAGGAGCTTGTGTTCTTACGAGCCAAACATTCTGGACTGAGATACAACGCACTTACATACGATTTTTAGTTGAGTGTATTTTGCTACCCAAACATGTCTGAAACAAAATTATTTCCAAATTGAAGGTAGCCATTACAAACAGATAGAAGGATTGGCAATGGGGTCTCCTCTCAGTCCCCTCTTAACTGAAATATTCAAGGACAATTTCGAAAAACAGTTCCTAGAGAATGAGCCCTCAGTAATAATATTAAATACTGGTACAGATATCTAGATGATGTACTGTGTATGTGGACAGGTACCAACAGACAACAGAACACATTCCTAGAACATCTAAATTCAGAACACAAAAACATAAAATTCTCCATGGGGCTAGGTGAAAAATCCATTAACATTTTAGATCTTAAAATAGATATCACCACAAATACACATACTTTCAAAATTTACAGAAAACCCACAACAACAGACACAGTAATACCCTCATGTTCCCAACACCCAACAACACACTAGCGTGCAGCCTCCCATTCCATGGTACATCGCCTCACATCCATACCAATGTCAAAACAGAATTTCCAAAGCGAAGTAGACACCATTAAATATATTGCATATAACGCTGGCTATAACCCTGAATTAGTAGACAAAATCCTGCACAAGAAACAAAGAAGGGAGATCTTGCCCTACATTTATGTCCCCTCTGCAATAACAACTACTCCAAAAACCAACTGGTGTATTATACCATATCTAGGTAAGCTATCAGACAAACAAGCCAAAATACTGAAAGCCCTAAACTATGAAACATCATTTTATGCAAGAGATACTACAGCTAATCTACCATTCAACAGCAAGGACAAAACCGATATACTAAGCAACATTGGAGTCTACAAAATAGCCTGCACTGACGGCAATAAACTGTACATTGGTCAAACTGGCCGGGCCATATCAACAAGGCTGACAGAACATGAACGCAGCTGAAGATTAAATAAATCAGACTTCACCTTTGCTGAACATGTGCTCAAAGAAGTACACAAATATTTAACACACACAGAAGTGCTACATATAGCCAACAAAGGCAGAAAACGCAGCCTACTAGAATCATTTGAAATTAACAAACACTTAGCCCTAAATCCCCAGCTTGTCCTAAATGACCAACTGCAACTGAGCACATGACCACTTTTAAACTTTACACAATAAAGTAAACCTGTTACTAACCACAAAGTGTCCCAATAGTAAACAAATTCACACCTCAATATAACGTAATATCCCTTATGTGTTTACATTCCTAACTGCAACTCACCTGTAACAATGTAATATTTGGTATATATTAATGCACAATTTTCTAATAACAAAATGTAACGGCCCAAGAAAACATTGCTATTGTACAACCAACAATTAATGTCCAGTGCAACTGTTCACAACAAATACCAAAAACTTGTAACTTTGTAATAATGTGTATTGTAAATAATTCTAAATGCTGTCATACATGGTACTGACAAACCATAAAATGTGATTTCTTATGTTAAAGAACAGTTTTACAGAACAAAAAAGTCAAAAGACCTGTTTGACAATTCCAAAGATAATACCACAACTAAAGATCGTAAGTGCGTTGCATCTTAGTCCAGAATGTTTGGTTAGTAAGAACACAAGCTCCTTGTAAACAATAGCCAGTAGTTATCTGAAGATGGCCTAATAAGCCGAAAACTAGTTCATACAAATAAAAATCAGTAGAACAAAAAACCTCCTAAGTGTTATTCAACCCTGAATATTTACAGAAATCTTGGAAAACCGAATTCTCGATGGCCGGTCGGGGATCCGAACCGTCGTCCTCCCGAATCCCAGTCCCGTGTGCTAACCACTGCGCCTTCCCGATCGGCAACAGATCAAGATATTGTAACATGATTTTAGACAAATGATGGCCCGATGAAATTTCTTTTGTTTCTACTACAAGCTCTTCTATCAACATTCTGGTGCCTACATTTCGCAGACGTCTGAGAAATGTTGTGAAATTTGGATGCAAAGCGTTAGGAATTCGCTATTACTGTGTAAACATCGCCAAGCGGGACTTCTATGCCAGTTACCGTCGTTATATGCGACAGTGAAAGAAACCAGGGTACTTAGATAAAACTTATTTCCTGGTGACCTTGCTTTATACCACAGAGAATACACAGTCAGCATCCTTTTTTTTTTTTTTTTTTTTTTTTTTTTTTTTTTTTTTTTTGCAAATCGTATTCTATGCCAGCTTTCTGAGTATCAGAAGAAATGTGAGAGCAGAACCTGTCTCAGATACTGCAACGAAGTGTTTCAACGATAACGCTATCAAGCCTTGCCTTACACCGTCGTACTCGTCCTTTCTAAAGTTTTCAAATATACCATCCCAATACCTAAAATTATAAAAAGAACCACAACTTGCTTCGGTATCCGAGCTCATGCAAGGGCTAACGTTATTAAGTACGTAAGAAAATTACGCGTCACTCGGTGTAATATCGTTTCCGGAAAACAACGCTGCCCATTGTAGAACCCGGATCTCTTTCTTCTTTTCCAGACATATCCCCCACGAGCTGGTTGTGGAGTAGAGGGGTTCGCAACTGAAAATATTTGAAAGTGGATTCGCAGACCCGACACTCACTTTACAACTAAGGAAAGCATCCAGGAAACCTTCGTCAGAACAGGGAGCTTAGACCTGTTTTCAGTTCCCTGGTAGGACAGTACGTTCTAGATAAAATACCGATTCCTAATGTTTGCGCTAGGATCCATGTGTGTTAGTGTGCACAACAGACTAAATTCGGTAACTTGTTCGATGTCTATATTTGTTATCCATAACATATGTGACGCATTTCTCTTTCACCACTTTCTTGAATATTGAGTGTAATTAACTTTTTTCTTACTTTACAATCAATGTGTTAGTAACAATATAGTCAGTAAATGTGAATGTATGCTTTCCCGGCGTATACAGCTGGCGAACAGTTCTCGGGCTTCCAGCCGGGTGGCGGTGTCTTCAAACTGCGACGTTTCCACGAATGACATACTCATCATCGTCGCCACAAGATGATGAGTATGTCACTCGTCGAAGCGTCGCAGTTTGAAGACACCGCCACCCGGCTGGAAGCCCGAGAACTCTTCGCAAGCAATATAGTCAGTGTTTGTGCCTCTGGCAATAGTGAGAGTTACTCATACCCATCATGTTTATTTTGTCCTGTACGAAACCGTACATTCTTTAGCAGTGTTCGGTTTTCTACGATTCGTTGCAACGCAGTTTAATGGTACCAGTTGTTTCTTTATATTCGTATGCTGTTTGTATCTGTCTGTGACGTACACTCATGCGCAGTGAAGCACTGTATGTGACAACTAATGTGTACTTTTCTTATTTTGCTAAGTTTGTTGGTCTCAAATGATTACTTTTAAACAGCTACATTCCAGTTTAATTTAAAGGGAGCCGCTTCGAACGTACTTTTGCACTTTGTGTTTAACTAGAGATCTGATCACTGTAATCAAAACGCATCGTGAAACCCCTGGTGATTGAATAAAAATACAAAGTGGGTGGTCAAAGTAGACTGATTAATAAATGAAACATCAACTGCTGCCGATAATCTGTAGTATTTCAGTCATTCATAAGACAAGGTTATAGGTGATTTCGACTGGCAATTGTTGTGTATCTAATGCCATAAAAAAAGAAAATATCACTTTCTAAACAAATAAGACTTTTTAAGTGGATTAAGGTTGGTTTTTAGTGTTTTTCTATAATTTTAATTATTTAATGCATAATATAATGATTAAGGAAAGCAAACCTACGTTTCTAGTGTTTGTAGACTTAGAGAAAGATTTTGACAATGTTAACTGGAATACTCTCTTTCGAATTCTGAAGGTGGCAGGGGTAAAATACAGGGAGCGAAATGCTGTTTACAATTTGTACAGAAACCAGATGGCAGTTATAAGAGTCGAGGGACCTCTCCCCGATGCTATTCAATCTGTATATTGGGCAAGCAGTAAAGGAAACAAAAGAAAGGTTCGGAGTAGGTATTAAAATCCATGGAGAAGAAATAAAAACTTTGAGGTTCTCCGATGACATTGCAATTCTGTCAGAGACAGCAAAGGACTTGGAAGAGGAGTTGAACGGAATGGACAGTGTCTTGAAAGGAGGGTATAAGATGAACATCAACAAAAGCAAAACCAGGATAATGGAATGTAGTCGAGTTAAGTCGGGTGATGACGAGGGAATTAGATTAGGAAATGAGACACTTAAAGCAGTAAAGGAGTTTTGCTATTTGGGGAGCAAAATAACTGAGATGGTCGAAGTAGAGAGGATATAAAATGTAGATGGCAATGGCAAGGAAAGCGTTTCTGAAGAAGAGAAATTTGTTAACATCGAGTATTGATTTAAGTGCCAGGAAGTCGTTTCTGAACGTATTTTTATGGAGTGTAGCCATGTATGGAAGTGAAACATGGACGATAAGTAGTATAGACCAGAAGAGAATAGAAGCTTTCGAAATGTGGTGCTACAGAAGAATGCTGAAGATTAGATGGGTAGATCACATAGCTAATGAGGAGGTATTGGATAGAGTTGGGGAGGAGTTTGAGGCACAACTTGACTAGAAGAAGGGATCGGTTGGTAGGACATGTTCTGAGGCATCAAGGGATCGCCTATTTAGTACTGGAGGACAGCGTGGAGGGTAAAAATCGTAGACGGAGACCAGAGATTAAGCAGATTCAGAAGGATGTAGGTTGCAGTAGGTACTGGGAGATGAAGAAGCTTGCACAGGATAGAGTAGCATGGAGAGCTGCATCAAACCAGTCTCAGGACTGAAGACCACAACAACAACAACAACAACAACAAATGCATAATATTTGGGATTTGACGTAACAAAATGCTAGTAAGGGTTTTGAACACGTCAGTATCATTACCACATATTTTTGGCTATGAGTCAGAGGGCCAAATCCTAGAATCAAAAGAACAACAACTGTGTTTGTTTCTGTGTAATGTCATCAATTGCTTTACATATTAGATTTGGTTTCGTCCTTCTTTGTGGTTTCAGAGGGTGCCTAATTGAGACTGGTTTGTCTCATGCATTTCCACATGACTACCGTTCATACAACACGATTATATGAAAATCTAATAAACCTATTCGTCGTATTGAGGCAGGTGCATATCAGGACAGTAAATAATTTGTCGGCTGTTCCTCCACATCTTTCCAACAACTGAAAGAGCTCAGTGGCTCCTTTACGCTCAGAAGATTCGCTGTGAGTACGCAACACCAGATGTAATCGCGTTGGAAACGCTGCCGCGTTATTAGCTTATTTTACGCATCATTCCGTCCAGTGGCGAGGAACTCCGACGGCGACCTTTCTTGTACGCCCTCGCTGCCAATCAGAACTCGCCCTCGCGGGTTGGAACTTCCCACTCCCCGTCACCCTCTGGCCCTTCCGGAACGCTTCATCTCACTCCGCCAGACTCCCTTCTCGGCGTAATTACGGTCTGTCTGATAGCGCCAAGGGAACCGTTCAACCGATAGCTCGATTACTCGTTTCGTTTCCGACTCATCACACACGCTTTCCTGATTTATCCCGATGCTCGGGAAGAAGTTCGGTCTCCGGAGAGGTGGAAACGTAAGGGTTTTTCCGAAAGAGGTATTTCTACGTCCGCCCTTTCTTCGCGAACATAACGCTGAGATCAGTTCAAAGGAGCAGGAAGTTTTCAGTGTCTTTCACCTCTGCAGCGTCGAAACAAAACATATTATGATGATGAACATATTTTCTTTGACCTGTGTTCAGCTCAGATCAGTTTATTTCGGATGCGTAAGAGTTAAGTTCAGGTGCCTATAATCAGCGCTCTAGGTAATCTGCAATCTACACGTTCCTCTCTCAATCAACCAGAAGAAATGAGGGCAGCCACATATTCGGGAATACAAATCGGCTTGCACCAGTACCTGCGACAGTTACCATGACTAGTTGCCTCTTTGGACTCACTTAAACGAAAACAATAATTAATGCTGGCGAGAGCTGACGTGGGTATTAAAGATGTTTATTTTTTGTTTGTTAGAGGTTAGTATTGTCAGGGCCATGGTAACCCACTAGGTACGAGGAAGCAACTGAAAGGAACAAGGGATTTACTTTCAAAGTTTGTTTCGCCTCAAGTTTAAAAGATCAGAAAATGAGATGAACTGCTCTGCGCCGTTTAAAACAGTTGTCGGAAAAATTACTGCAACTTGTTGATGTGCGGCATGAAATTACTGCAACATGTTGATGAGTAACATGTTCATTACGGAAAGCACAACATCAAATGTTTTAAATTGTAGAATTTTGATTTTGGGTATTCGATTACTAATTTCAACCAGTTATAGACATTCATCTCGGCCGGTATTAGTAAAGTGAAATAAAATTATCTATGGCTATAAAATATTTTTATATCATTCCGTTAACGTTGATTCATCTGAGGAATACCATATTTCATTGAAATAATTAAGTACATCAAATACAGAGGTATATTTTCTTTGAAGGATTTACAGTGATTCCACAATCGCTACTTGTATTTGTATTTGTAACACTTCCGAAACAACGTTGTACTGCAGCTAAAATAACAGAGACAAATGCTCCATTTGACACTTGAATATCGGAAATCATTACATGCATAGACATTAACAACATCGTTAAAATCAGCAATGTCAGCCTCTATAAGTGTCCTAAAAACTAACTAAACTCCTTCCGAACAGGCCATGGAGGCCCAACAGCACCGACCGGCCGCCGTGTCATCCTCAGCCCACTGGCGTCAGTTGATGCGGGTATGGAGGGGCATGTGGTCAGCACACCGCTCTCCCGGCCGTATGTCAGTTTCCGAGACCGGAGCCGCTACTTCTCAGTCAAGTAGCTCCTCACTTTGCCTCACAAGGGCTGAGTGCACCCCGCTTGCCAACAGCGGTCGGCAGACCGGATGGTCACCCATCCAAGTTCAAAATGCGTGTGAAATCTTATGGGACTTAACTGCTAAGGTCATTAGTCCCTAAGCTTACACACTACTTAACCTAAATTATCCTAAGGACAAACACACCCATGCCCGATGGAGGGCTCGAACCTCCGCCGAGACCAGCAGCCCATCCAAGTGCTAGCCCAGCCCGACAGCGCTTATCTTCGGTGAACTGACGGGAACCGGTGTTACCACTGTGGCAAGGCCGCTGGCTCTAAATGCGCTACCATTCTGCATTACCCGAGGTAAAAATGTTACTGCTGAAGTAAAATAAAATGTTAACGAATCAGTATCTGTGACATCTGAAGGCATCTATTCTCCAAAATTTCTCCGCTAATCAGCGAAGGATTTTTTGAAATTCTGTTGAGATCTAACCACGTTTGTTTTCAGGTATTTAACCGCCCCCCAGTAGTGGAGACCCAAATTCACCACTCTCGTGAGTACTCTTTTTTTTTTTTTTTTGTAATGAAACCACTCCATTTCTGGTTGCTAAAACGTTACTAATTGTGACTGGAGTTTCACCATGTGGTCATGTTCAAGTATTGTGGGATTTTGTAACCCCCTCGATAATATAAAGACGTGACACGCTGTGTAAGAGCAGTTGTGTGAGGTTTTGTGAATCTATATGCTGTTCCATAAACCATATACGTTGTAGAGCTGGTGAAAAAACAATGTAATCACTGAAGTTTAAATTTCATATAGTATTCGTGGTAAACGGACCACAAGAAGCGGCATCTCAACCTCTTTTATGATCCAGTTTCTACGTCAACTACATGAAACTTAAGCTCACGAAAGCGGCATTTTTGCTGCTTTTGTTGTCCAGTTTCTACGCCTACACCATGAAATTTACACTTCCGTATTTACATCATTATTTCACCAGCTCTACAACGTATATGGTACATGAAACAGCACATAAATTCAAAAAATCTCATGCAATAGCTCTTACACAGCATGTCACAGATTTTTATTCCTACTATGCTTGAAAATGAACACATGTCGAAATTGCTATCACAATAAATATTTTAGCAGCCAAAAGCACAATCATTTCATTTTGCCGGCCGCGGTGGTCTCGCGGTTCTAGGCGCTCAGTCCGGAGCCGCGCGACTGCTACGGTCGCAGGTTCGAATCCTGCCTCGGGCATGGATGTGTGTGGGGTCCTTAGGTTAGTTAGGTTTAAGTAGTTCTAAGTTCTAGGGGACTGATGACCACAGATGTTAAGTCCCATAGTGCTCAGAGCCATTTGAACCATTTGAACCATTTCATTTCAAATTATCACGTAAGCTGTGGACCCAGTTACCACCAAAATTCTTATTCTTATTGATGTTGCATTGACCAGAGTTACAGATCCACGGCATTATTTGATGTCTGTTGTTATACTATAATTTTAACGACAGCAAAAATCTTCATAGGTATTTTTGTGTGTTCTTAACGTAGAAAGTGCAAACATATATATGGATCTCATTAATATGGCTCCTGTTAGTGTTGTGACCATAATATTTTTTAAAAACAAAATGTTAGGAATAATTTGTAAGGAAAGAATGAAAACTAAAATCAGGCATGAAAGCTGGTAGAGAAAATATACTGCCTGACTAGAAAATGAAACACCCAGAAGAAAACGAAATATAACTTCAGTGATTCCAAAACTAAGTCAAACTTACAAAGAACTTGAATGGAAAATCCAGGACGGAATGTAATATTATTATGAGAAGGAAAGTTGCTACTCACCATATAGCGGAGATGCTGAGTCGCAGATAGGCACAACAAAAGGACTCTCACAATTATAGCTTCGTCAACAATAGACAGACATAGGCTCACACACACACACACACACACACACACACACAGATGCAAACGCAACTCACACTCACGACTGCAATCACAGGCAACTGAAACTACACTGCCTTAACGGCCGAAAGCTATAACTGTGAGAGTCTTTTTGTTGTGCATATCTGCGACTCGGAATCTCCACTATATGGTGAGTAGCAACTTTCCTTCTCATAATATTACAAAGAACTTGGCTTTATGAGTCCACTTACCAGTAAGACAGTGAACCACAATGTTCAGGATACATGTAGTGATTTCGTTTGGAAGGTTTGTATCCCCTCCTGATGCAAGTCGGTCCACAACAGTTGTAGGTAGTCCTTGATATCCTGGCTGTTGGCACTGGGACAGAACTGAAGTCCTAGCTGATCCTGCACACGTTCCATCTGGAAGAGATCTGGGAATCTTGCTTGTCACAAGAGTAACTCAACATCACGCAGACATTTCGTAGCGACACGTACCACACGTTGACGAGCATTGGACTGTTGAAAAATGCATCACGATACTGTCACGTGAGAGGTAGCACATGAGAACGAAGGATGTCCGTGAAACACCGTTGTGTCGTCAGGGCTGCATCAGTTACAATCAGCCGTGACCTGACGTCAAACACGACGCCTTCCTACACCATGACGTCATCGCTGTGCCTGAAAGAATGGGACCTCTCCCCAGGTCGCCGCTACACTCGGTGACGATGGTCCAATGTTGCGGGGTGACACAGAATGTTGCAGGGAGTCCACGCGTTGTTCTCGGATGGTAGGCACAGATGTAAATGAGTTATACTGGGCTTGGTGAACAACACGGATATCGGCCCTTGTGGTGGTGAGATGCGGTTCACCCTAAACCTGGTGACCAGTATGATTGCCCTCACGTTCACATGCAGTCCAACAAGGGCCCGCTGTCACTTCCGAATGACCCATAAAACTGGATATTGGCCAATTGGACCCGCTAGCCAACATGAGATCCACAATGAGGTCCCCATCAAACTCCGTACACTGCGATACCTCTGTGTCCTTCACAACGATCATTCGAGATGTGATGCCGTTCACGCCTCTTATATACTCTACCGCCGGCCGTTTCGGCTGAGCGGTTCCAGATGCTTCAGTCCGGAACCTCGCTGCTGCTACGGTCGCAGTTTCGAATCCTGCCTCGGGCATGGATGTGTGTGATGTCGTTACATTAGTGAGGTTTAAGTAGTTCTAATAGGGGACTGATGACCTCAGATGTTAAGTCCCGTAGTGCTTAGAGCCATTTGAACCATTTGATGACCACAGATGTTAAGTCCCATAGTGCTTAGAACCATTTGAACCATATACTCTACCAACCTAGTAACGACACTAAACACGAACAATAATAATGCACTCTTGAGGCCGTCCTCCGTCACAAACAACTGTGACTCTAAATCATTCATTCGCGTATCCGCCGAGGATGTAATGGTTATGAAACGTCCCCTTAGAAAAATTATTGAATTATTGTGCTGATAAACCTCTTACATTATTTGATTTTCAAACAGCTGAGCAGAACTTAACGTACTCACACATTTCGCTCTTTACCTATTCTGATCAACACTAAACTGACACACAATATTTTCAGCGCAACGCAGTCTGACTTTCAATAATCCCTACAAAAGAATGGCCCTGACTAACATTAAACTATACCTTTGACAAATCACTTACCTCACAAAAATGTTCGTTACTCGAACTACTGCAATACAGCGAGCGCCACTACTGCCAGCTAAATAAAAGATTCAAACTACTGAAGGCACTAACTACTGATAGGCATAGTTAGCAAATGAAAGATTTTGATAGAGAACAAAAGATGTATTTACCTTAATAGTGTTCAAAGGTCATTATATATATATATATATATATATATATATATATATATATATATATATATATATATATATATATATATATATCAGTTCATGACATCCAGTCTCACAAATTTACTGTCTCTGATGGACACACGTCCAGATCATCCGCTCTCAAAACTCCGCCATCTCTCTCCCCACATCTACCACTGCTGACGGCTCACCTCCAACTGCGCAACACTACGCGCTGTTAACAGCCAACTGCCCAACACTACAATAGCATATACTCCAACAATGCAAACCAACCACAGCCTTCACACAGCACAGTCAGTGATTTTCATATAGAGCGCTACATGGCGTTACCAACATAAAAACATAAACAGCCTACTTACAAGGTGTACGGAGTTACATTCATTTCCGACCGTATCTTGTATGTGCACCACATTCTTTGTCAACCAGTGTGTAAGTAAAATAGCTGGTCTGAAAAAGGATTGAAAAGTGAAGCTATTTAAGGTTGTAGCTGAAACCGTTTGCTACGTTGCATCAGAACCAGCTGTTTTACCTCAAAATTTATATTATGATGAACAAAGTGATTTCTGCCTGAAGATAATGACTGTATCTACAAGGCTCGTCCAGGTAGTAAGTTCCGATTAGTAGCGAAACCACAATGAAAATCAGCAATATTTTATTTGCGACAGTTAGCTAATAATTTTCAGCCACGTACTTCTCAACGTCATCGCCGCTACGACTTTCACAGTGGTCATAGTGTTGTGTCAAATTTTCCAGTACCCTCGTCATAGAAGGCAGCCGGGAATGAGTAAACGCCAATTATCCACGTTGGTCTGTAGCTCGTTGTCTGTGTCATAATGATGTCTCCTGTCTCCATAACTATAGGTACATCTGAGCAGAGATGAATATTTGAGGGAGCCACATCCGGGCTACGAAGTGGGCGATCAGACACTTCCCATTGAGAAAGCTGCGAGAGCGTCTTCACTGCATTGGAAACGCTCGACAGTTCCTTTGTGTGGGGTTGCATGAAATCAAGCGAAGTCTCATGAGTGGCAGGAGGCGCTATTTTCTACGCACCTTTAGGTGCTCGTAGTACACTACGAAGTGCAAACAGTCACGTGACACAGTCGATGGGCATACTAGAGACACTGCCCATCACATTTGGGTAAAGTTTCAGCAGATTTTCACTTTGGTTTCCATTTCGCGACCAAACGGATTGCATACAACTGATCTGTTGACAAAAATAGCGGAGAAAACAATATAATTGTATCATATTCAAGAAGAAACAAATGAATTATGGACACCCCTTTTTCATGATGGCTGTGGCGACATCATTTCTTATGGTACCTATGAGACGACGAAACTGTTGTCAACACCCTTGCTTCACGACGTCTCCGCCGCTGCCCAAATTACACGAACATAGATCTGAGTTGGCTCAAAGCCACGCACAGATTGCTTAATGGCATTCAAAATTTTCCCTTTCAGATTGAGACATGGACGACAGAAACATCCATAGGTCCATATTCAGTTTCCCTTAAACGATTAATACACGGTTAAGACTCACGGTCGATCGCCTAGCAGAAGCTACAGACGGCTCAAGGGTTGCTGCAGAATAAGCTGATGTACGTGATCGGACAGAATATACACTATATGATCAGAAGTATCCGGACACCTGGCTGAAAATGACTTACAGGTTCGTGGCGCCCTCCACCGGTACTTCTGGCATTCACTATGGTGTTGGCCCACCCTTAGCGTTGGTGACAGCTTCCACTCTCGCAGGCATACATTCAGTCAGGTGCTGGAAGGTTTCTTGGAGAATGGCAGCCCATTCTTCACGGAGTGCTGCATTGAGGAGAGGTATCGCTGCCGATCGGTGGGGCCTGGCACGAAGTCGGCGTTCCAGAACACCCCAAAGGTGTTCTGTAGGATTCCGGTCAGGACTCTGTGCAGGCCAGTCCATTACAAGGACGTTATTGTTGTGTAACCACTCCGCCACAGGCCGTGAATTATGGACAGGTGCTCGATCGTGTTGAAAGATGCAGTCGCCATCCTCGAATTGCTCTTCACCAGTGGGAAGCAAGAAGGTTCTTAAAACATCAATGTAGGCCTGTGCTGTGATAGTACCAAGCAAAACAAGGGGCGCACGCCCTTCCATGAAAAACACGACCACACCATAACACCACCGCTCCGAATTTTACTGTTGCCACTGCACACGCTGGTAGATGACGTTCACCGGGCATTTGCCATACCCACACCGTGCCATGGGATAGCCACATTGTGTGCTGTGATTCGTCACTCCACACAACGTTTTATCACTGTTCAATCGTCCAATGTTTACGCTCCTTACATGAAGCGAAGCGCAGTTTGGCAATTACCGGCACGATGTGTGGCTTATGAGCAGCCGCTCGACCTTGAAATGCATGTTCTCTCACCTCCCGTCTAACTGTCGTAGTAATAGCAGTGGATCCAGATGCAGTTTGGAATTCCTGTGTGATGATCCGGATAGATGTGTGCCTATTACACATTACGACCCTCTTCAACTGTCGGCTGTCTCGTCAGTCAACAGATGAGGTCGGCCTGTACGCTTTTGTGCTGTACGTCTCCCTTCATGTTTCCTCTTCATTATCACATCGGAAACAGTGGACCTAGAGATTTTGACGTTTGAGACAAGTGACACCCAGTCACCTGACCACGTTCGAAGTCCATGAGTTCCGTGGAGCGCCCCATTCTGCTCTCTCACGATGTCTAATGACTACTGAGGCCGATGAAATGGAGTAACTGGTAGTAGGTGGCAGCACAATGCACCTAATTTGAAAAACGTATGTTTTTGGGGGTGACCGGATACTTTTGATCACATAGTGTACCTGCATCGTAAGAGTCAGCGACAGGTGTACCAACGATCTTTTCATCCTATGCAAATGGCTGGTTCAAATGGCTCTGAGCACTATGGGACTCAACATCTTAGGTCATCAGTCCCCTAGAACTTAGAACTACTTAAACCTAACTAACCTAAGGACATCACACACATCCATGCCCGAGGCAGGATTCTAACCTGCGACCGTAGCGGCCGCGCGGTTCCAGACTGTAGCGCCTAGAACCGCATGACCACACTGGCCGGCCATCCTATGCAAGCTTCGATCAATGAATAATGCACCTATCATCTTTATGAACTATACCCTGGTGGAATACTCCTTCTCATGTGGTTTTCGATCTAATCATGTCCTTCATATGTGTATACCAACTCAATCATAGCTTCGAGTTAATAATGACGCTTTTCTTGCATCCCTGCTAATTTCTGTGGCCTGTGGTGTTAGATGAGCAGAGGTGCTCGTTTTGGATAATGTATGTCGTAGCAAGAAGGTAATTCAGCGTACAAATATTAAGTTTGTTTATTAGTTGTAGTTTTCTGAAATGCACGTCATATCACCCCTATTACTTAATCAAAACAGATCCATCATTCTCAAGATTTTGTTCACCACTCAACAATGATGATGAAAAATAGCTAACTAACTTCGCCCGAACAGGCCATGAAGACCCAACGGTCCCGACCGGCCGCCGTGTCAACCTCAGACCAGAAGCGTCACTGGGTGTGGCAAACCTTGCCAAAAAGGAACATCATGGATAATAATCTCGATTATGGAGAACAAACAGCTCTGTGGGGTGAAAATTTTTTCAGTTATTACCCGTCGTTAGACACGGCAGTAGAACTGAATGGTTACTGAAACTAATTAACGGTGATTTCAATTACTTAAGTGAATCGTTCAAAATTCCTAAACATTGTTGTTGTAGTTCAACAGTTTTACTGTCACCATATTCAATGCTACAGAAATCAAGGAACAAAATGTTTCCCAATCCCATTCAAGGGCGATTCTATGTCCAAAAAACGATGATTGTACATACAACAACTAACGAACATGTCATTTCCAGTTCGTTACCTTGAGCGGAAAAGGTTTGCCTCATTTCTCATTCTGCGCCTCTTGAAGAAATAAACAATGTTCATTTGTACCTCGTAAAATTGTTGAACTCTTTAATCTGTCCGGTTTACCACCTCATGAAATGCTTTTCAAGAAAAATCCTGTTCACTGAAAATCTTGACGTTAATCAGTGATTAATTATTGGTTCAAGATTAGCGGTACTTCACGTATGCGAGAACATCTTCACTGCTAAATTCACTGACTCCGACAAAACTGTGCTCATACACCGCGATACTTCCTGATCCAATCAAGGTTTTCCTAATGATAAAAAAACAGTCTCCAATAAAAGTAGCCTTCGCTATGACCATTAATAAAGCACTACGTCATACGCTTCAAAGGGCAGGATTTTATGCACCAGAACCTGTTTTATCTCATTGGCAGTTACATGTTCCCAAATTCAGTGATTTTTATGTTTACACCAAAGACAAACATTGCCAAAAGGTAAACGATATCACATTGTAACTGTTTTGAAAGAAGCATCGTAAAACAAAGCATTTAAAAAAATAAAATTAATCTGACAATGACAAGATCTGATTTTTAGATGTTTAACAGTTGACTATATGGTACATAATGATGTCGATTCTTTATGATGACACTAATATTTGTCAGTATTATTCAAAATATGATACCTTTTACCAACAAATATTTGCATTTCTTTTTTTCTCCATTACTACATTACCTATTGGTGACTGATCAGAACAGGCTGTGAATTATTCGCATGGGTCAACTAGTAATATTTATATATTAAGGATAAGATAATGATTATGATATACTTGCTAATTATATTACCAATCTTCAGCGAAATAATGGTTATTCAAAACTTTCATTCTTTGTGAAAGGGAGAATCTGATTACTAACCCTTATGTCTGTGCTTTTGCAGTAATAGTCGTTAAGTATAAGTCTTTATCTTACTTGCCACTCTGGGCGAATCTGTTGGCTTCGTAAAGCGTTGGAATTTATGGACATCTTACATGAAGTAATTAGACCAGCACTTGTATTTTAACTGTGGTAAGAGATTGAGGAAAAGCTATTTAGAACATTAACATATGGAGCAGTGAGGATGACATTACTAATCGGCTGTAGTGCATGCTCAGGCAATAATTGGCAATCAGAATACGGCACAATGTTTTTGCTGAGAAACCGCGGGAAACGAAGACAGGCACTGTGAATCAGCGGGCCGCTCCGTGGAGCGTGGTGGCAACGTCGGAACAGCGTTTTTGCCCAGGCTCCCTCTGTGCAGTGTCATTGGGGGGGGGGGGGGGGGCGGCCGCGTTCCGAGGTCAATGGCACAGCAGCGGACGCAGGTCTGCCGCTTGAAAGCCATCTAGTAGCAGTACAACACGTTCATCAGAGCTTGGGCCGTGAGAGTGTGCGGAAGGTCAGCTGTGAATTGAAGCCTGTTGAGGCGAAACGGCTCCAGCCCAGCCGCAGTCCAATGGAAACGACTTAAAGCAGGAAAAAAAAGAGGAAGGAGAAACTGTCATTGGCTATTCTGAAAAACTACGCAGGAGTGGGAGTTATGATGGAAATCCCCACTCAGTTGCTACGTGAACTAGCGCGGATTGGCGGAATGCTGTATGACTCGAAGTAGGAAGGGGACGAGCCCTGCGACTGGACAGGAAAGTGCGGTCCTTCTGCTGTTCTTTTGTAATAGCGGAGCGTGAATTTCGTGTAAAGTGCACTTAGGTGTGAACTACCTCCGTTAGCGGAGAGGACGTGTCTCATACATACATACATACATTAATATTTGTTCCACAGATCATGAATACACGGGTAGCAGGGGTTGTGTGGCGTGGACTGGGCAGCTTTTTAGGTTAGATGGCCTCGGGCAAGTACAGAAAGGGCAACAGCCTCAAAGGGTGCGGGCAAAGTCAGGACATACAGGGACCAAGCAGCAATCGGTATTGTAATTGTGAACTGTAGAAGCTGCGTTGGTAAAGTACCGGAACTTCAAGCGCTGATAGAAAGCACCGAAGCTGAAATCGTTATAGGTACGGAAAGCTGGATGAAGCAAGAGATAAATTCTGCCGAAATTTTTACAAAGGCACAGACGGTGTTTAGAAAGGATAGATTGCATGCAACCGGTAGTGGCGCGTTTGTTGCTGTTAGTAGTAGTTTATCTTCTAGTGAAATAGAAGTGGATAGTTCCTGTGAATTTTATAGGTGGAGGTTATACTCAACAACCGAGCTAGGTTAATAGTTGGCTCCTTTTACCGACCTCCCAACTCAGCAGCATTAGTGGCAGAACAACTGAGAGAAAATCTGGAATACATTTCACATAAATTTCCTCAGCATGTTATAGTCTTAGGTGGAGATTTCAATTTTCCAGATATAGACTGCGACACTCATATGCTTAGGACGGGTGGTAGGGACAGAGCATCGAGTGACATTATACTGAGTGCACTATCCGAAAATTACCTCGAGCAATTAAACAGAGAACCGACTCGTGGAGATAACATCTTAGACCTACTGATAACAAACAGACCCGAACTTTTCGACTCTGTACGTGCAGAACAGGGAATCAGTGATCATAAGGCCGTTTCAGCATCCCTGAATATGGAAGTTAATAGGAATACAAAAAAAGGGAGGAAGGTTTATCTGTTTAGCAAGAGTAATAGAAGGCAGATTTCAGACTACCTAACAGATCAAAACGAAAATTTCTGTTCCGACACTGACAATGTTGAGTGTTTATGGAAATAGTTCAAGGCAGACAGGTACGTGCCGAGTAAAACTGTGAGGGACGGGAAAAACCCACCGTGGTACAACAACAAAGTTAGGAAACTACTGCGAAAGCAAAGAGAGCATCACTACAAGTTTAAACGCAGCCACAACCTCTCAGACAAACAGAAGCTAAACGATGTCAAAGTTAGCGTAAGGTGGGCTATGCGTGAAGCGTTCAGTGAATTCGAAAGTAAAATTCTATGTACCGACTTGACAGAAAATCCTAGGAAGTTCTGGTCTTACGTTAAATCAGTAAGTGTATCGAAACAACATATCCAGACACTCTGGGATGATAATGGCATTGAAACAGGGGATGACACGCGTAAAGCTGAAATACTAAACACCTTTTTCCAAAGCTGTTTCACAGAGGAAGACCGCACTGCACTTCCTTCTCTACATCCTCGCACGAACGAAAGAATGGCTGACATCGAAATAAGTGTCCAAGGAATGGAAAAGCAACTGAAATCACTCAACAGAGGAAAGTCCACTGGACCTGACAGGATACCAATTCGATGCAACACAGAGTACGTGAAAGAACTTGCTCCCCTTCTAACAGCCGTGTACCCCAAGTCTCTAGAGGATCGGAAGGTTCCAAATGATTGGAAAAGAGCACAGGTAGTTCCATTTTTCAAGAGGGATTGTAGAACAGATGTGCTAAACTACAGGCCTGTATCTCTGACATCGATCTGTTGTAGAATTTTAGAACATGTCTTTTGCTCGTATATCATGTCATTTCTGGAAATCCAGAATCTACTCTGTAGGAATGAACATGGATTCCTGAAAAAGCGATCGTGTGAGACCCAACTATCTTTATTTGTTCATGAGACCCAGAAAATATTAGGTACAGGCTCCCAGATAGATGCCATTTTCCTTGACTTCCGGAAGGCGTTCGATACAGTTCCACACTGCCGTCTCATAAACAAAGCAAGAGCCTACGGAATATGAGACCAGCTGTGTGGCTGGATTGAAGAGTTTTTAGCAAACAGAACACAGCAGGTTGTACTCAATGGAGAGACGTCTACAGACGTTAAAGTAACCTCTGTCGTTCCACAGGAGAGTGTTATGGGACCATTGCTTTTCACAATATATATAAATAACCTAGTAGATAGTATCGGAAGTTCCATTCGGCTTTTCGCGGATGATGCTGTAGTATACAGAGATGTTGCAGCATTAGAAAATTGCAGCGAAATGCGGAAAGATCTGCAGTGGATAGGCACTTGGTGCAGGGAGTGGAAACTGACCCTTAACATAGACAAATAAATAGAGAATACATAGAAAGAAGGATCCTTTATTGTATGATTATATGATAACAGAACAAACACTGGTAGCAGTTACTTCTGTAAAATATCTGGGAGTATGCGTGCGGAACGATTTGAAGTGGAATGATCATATAAAATTAATTGTTGGTAAGGCGGGTGCCAGGTTGAGATTCATTGGGAGAGTCCTTAGAAAATGTAGTCCATCAACAAAGGTGGTAGCTTACAAAACACTCGTGTGACTCATACTTGAGTATTGCTCATCAGTGTGGGATCCGTACCAGGTCGGGTTGACAGAGGAGATAGACATGATCCGAAGAAGAGCGGCGCGTTTCGTCACAGGGTTATTTGGTAACCGTGATAGCGTTACGGAGATGTTTAGCAAACTCAAGTGGCAGACTCTGCAAGAGAGGCGCTCTGCATCGCGGTGTAGCTTGCTGTCCAGGTTTCGAGAGGGTGCGTTTCTGGATGAGGTATCGAATATATTGCTTCCCCTACTTATACCTTCCGAGGAGATCACGAATGTAAAATTAGAGAGATTCGAGCGCGCACGGAGGCTTTCCATCAGTCGTTCTTCCCGCGAACCATACGCAACTGGAACATGAAAAGGAGGTAATGACAGTGGCACACACACCGTTTGGTGGCTTGCGGAGTATAAATGTAGATTACGACATTTCGTAATGATGTGGAATGTGTCACTTTAACGTAAGTTTTATTTACATAGTATATATATATATATATATATATATATATATATATATATATATATATATATATATATATAGTTACTACTCCATATCTAAAAATTCACCTATTAAGTAGAAGGAGTTGTCATTCAGAAATTGTTTCAATTTGTTTTTAAATGATGTTGGCTATCTGTCTGACCTTTAACGCTATTTCTCCAATGACCAAAGATTTTTATGGCAGCATAATTCACCCCATTTTGTGCCAAAGTGGTAAGATTTAATCAAGAATATTGAAGATAATCCTTTCTTCTAGTGTCGTAGCAATGCACTTCACTGTTATTTTTGGACTAGTATTGGTTATTAATAACTAATTTCATAAGTGTATACATGTATTGCGAAGGTACTGTGAATATTACGAGTTCCTTAAATAAATGTCTGCGAGGTGATCTTGGGTGGGCTCCAGCTATTATTCTGAGTACACAGTTTTATGCAACGAATACCTTCTCTCTTAATGACGAGCTGCCCCGCAATATGCTGCGATATGAAAGCAGTGAATGAAAATACGCAAAGTAGCCCACTCCGTCTTCAGGCCACAAGTGGCCCGTCGGGACCATCCGACCGCCGTGTCGTCCTCAGATGAGGATGCGGATAGGAGGGGCGTGTGGTCAGCACACCGCTCTTCCGGTCGTTATGATGGTTTTCTTTGACAGGAGCCGCTACTATTCGGTCGAGTATCTCCTCAATTGGCATCACGATGCTGACAAGGGAACCTCCCCATCGCACCCCCCTCAGATTTGGTTATAAATTGACACAGTGGATAGGTCTCGAAAAACTGAACACAGATCAATCGAGAAAACAGGAAGAAGTTGTGTGGAACTATGAAAAAATAAGCAAAATATACAAACTGAGTAGTCCATGTGCAAGATAGGCAACATAAAGGACAATGTTAGCTGATGAGGGCCGTGGTCTCGTAGTTAGAGTGAGCAGCTGCGGAACGAGAGGACCTTGGTTCGAATCCTCCCTCGAGTGAAAATTTTACTTTCTTTATTTTCGCAAAGTTACGATCTGTCCGTTCATTCATTGACGTCTCTGTTCAATGTAATAAGTTTAGTGTCTGTGTTTTGCGACCGCACTGCAAAACCGTGCGATTAGTAGACGAAAGGACGTACCTCTCCAATAGGAACCGAGAACATTTGATCGCAAGGTCATAGGTCAACCGATTCCTCCACAGGAAAACACGTCTGATATATTCTTTACGACACTGGTGACGGCATGTGCGTCACATGACAGGAATGTGTTGTCGACCCACCTAACTTGCACACTTGGCGAATGGGTAAAAAGATTCTTCTACCTTGCCCGATTTAGGTTTTCTTGTGGATGTGATAATCACTCCAAAAAAAGTGATGAAAACATAAGAGTTTGTCACATAAACTGCATCAAATGAATGCAACAGTTTTAGAGTCGCACAGTTTTCCCTGTGCTCTGTCAAAACATATGTTTTTTTACGTTTTCAAATGTTTCCGTGCGTAGACCGTCAAATTCTGTATATATCCAAGCAAATCTGAACATGTCCTGGAATTTTGGAGAGGGAAGTTGATTATGTGTGAGTGCCTGAACTTTGATAATTATCTGAAAATAAAAAATTAAAACTTTCACCCGAGACAAGATTTGAGCCAAGGACCTCTCGTTCCGCAGCTGCTCACGCTAACCACGGGACCACGGCGCTCGTCAGCTTACACTCTCCTTTATGTTGCCTCTCTTGCGCATGGACTACTCAGTTTGTATATGTTGCTTATTTTTTTCATAATTCCACACAACTTCTTCCTGTTTTCTCGATTGATCTGTGTTCAGTTTTTCAAGGCCTATCCCTGTGCCAACTTATAACTAAATCTGAGGGGGGTACGATGGGGAGGTTCCCTTGTGAGTGCATCCCGAAAAAATAGCAACAGCGCATGGCGGCCTGGATGGTCACCCACCCAAGCGCCGACCACGCCCGACGGAGCTTAACTTCGGTGATCTCACGGGAACCAGTGTAACCACTGCGGCAAGGCCGTTGCCTAGGTATTTTCAAAAATGAAATAAAATTCCCCCTGAACAGGGCTCGTTCCGAAGCTGCAGGATCTGGTCTCTAGACCACCTTCTAATATTTCTTCCGAACCGCAAGCTGCGTGTGGTCATTAACATGGCTCAGGAAATCGTAAGGAAAAACTCGACGTGATTATATGTTCACCTCACGTTTATTTCTGACAAAGTACTGTCTCCTCGCGTAGTATACAAGGCCAATGGATCAAATCTGCTGCACAATTTTGGCACCTTTCCATTAATTACAGTTCATTTTATCGAATTAATAAGGGAGCAGTTACAGCACACGTCTTACATTGAAGATCGCCGACCATAGAGAGCAGTGAGAGCAGTTCCTTTCCTTCCCTTCTAAAAGTCACGCGGCGAAAGAACGGGTACAGAGCACAGAATTTCTAGCGCAATGCGTGCTCACAGCCAGCGGTATCTTACTGTTCTCTCAGGTGCATCAATTGCTCGATAATGAAAGGTGTATTACAGTTGTACACACTGAATCAGTGAATGAAATGTTTCAGTTAGCTTTTATTACCAGGTAGTTTGATGAAATTCGTTTTCCCAGAATCAAGAAACCTGCGGTATGACACGAGTTGTATAGAGTGCCGGCATGAAGAAGAAGCATGTCACGAAACGGTGCCAACGAAACGCTCTCATATCGCACATCTGTCCCATCCTCCTCCTGATGGCTGTCAAAACGACTGTATATTCACTGAGGAGCCAAAACATTATGACCACCTGCTTATTAGCTGGTTTGTTGGTCTTTGGAACGAAATACATCAGTGATTGTGCATATCATGGATCTGAGAGTTTGTCAAGTGTGTGGAGGTATTAGATGTCTAAACACAGTTCATGTAATTCGCGCAAATAATGGGGCGCTGATTTGCCTACGCGGTGGCGGCGTCCGACAGCGACGCAGATGGGTTCTATAGCATTTACATCACGCGAATTTGGTCACTTAGACATCAACATGAGTTCACTGTAATGCTCCTGAAAGCAGTTCCGGATCCGAGTGACGGACAATTATACTGATGAGAGATGACATCGTCGTCGGGGGAGACAAACGTGATGGGGTGCAGATGGTTCACAGACGTCAACGTGTCTTCGATGACTACCACCGGCCCCATACAAGCGCAGAAGAATGTCTCCCATAGCATAACACTACTCCAGGGCTTCACAACATACGTGCTCGCGGAGCAAGCTGTGAGCAGCAAGGCGCGAGCACGGAGCAGCGCGAGCACGCTACCCCCACTACCGGAGCAGAGCGGAGAGTGGGGAGAGTCATTTGGGGTACACAACAGCTGCCGCCAGTCAACGTAAATCCGCAGCTACCTGCAGGGATATCACTCACGAATTATTACTGCGACAAATGAAACAAATAAAGGAGAATGTACACGTGTCACATAATTTTATTAGCTTAGTGTATGCCTCTACCATCTGTAGACACTGAAACTAAAGAATTCCACGACAATCCTATATTTTCAACACTTTCTTCAACACTACTTAAAATATCACCTCCGGTTGTAGTGTTCTTCATGGCTACTACATCGAGGAGCTCCTCCCTCACCTGAAGATCTGTATTAACACCTCTAATAAATATGGCAAGCTGCGCTGTTCCAGTGATATCAACACTTTCGTCCAGAGCTAGAGAATACGCCATAAAATCTTTACAGATATTTGCAAGCTGGCTCTGGACGTCGTCTGCCATGTCCTGTATGCGACGCATAATGGTCATGTTAGATAATGGCACAATCCGAAACTGTTCAACTTGAGATGGACACAAATGTTCCGCTGCAACTTCCAAACATTATTTTATTAAATCGCCATCAGTGAAGCAGCGCAGGGATTTTGCTAAAAGCAAAGCAATTTTGTAACTCACTCTGAGAGATTCTTCAGTTGATTTTTATTCGTCGTCCAGATCTTCTTCGGATAGCTTCCTTTTAAGTTTAATAACTTCCTGTGCACGATCTGGTCCATCACATGTTCCACGTCCGTAGTCTTTCGCGTGGTACGACATATAATGTCGCTGCAAATTAAATTTCGTAAAAGAATTCAGCGTTTTGTGACATACTAAACATTTTGCAACACCATCTTTTTCTGTAAACAGATAAAATTCCTCCCAATGGGGGTTGAACTGCAAAAGCATGGTTGGGGTTACACAACGGTGACTTGACATGATTCTTAACCAGTGAAGTGACTGTTAGAGCTGATCGTAGTACTTTAAACGTTACACAGTCGGCGCGAATTCAATAGGCACGCAGCGGCCCTATTCAAACGTGCGCGCGCATTTCCCCTCCCTCCCTTCCCTCCCTACTCCGCGACCATCCACCTGCTCGCGAGCACGCGCCTGAGCAGACGCGAGTACTCGCGCTCAAAACCGGCCAGTTGTTAAGCCCTGCACTTCTCCCACCAGACTGCGTCGGTGCCGCGCTGCACGTTTAGAAACAAGGTTCTCCTCGATGACAGCGTTTGTGGATGCGACCAGCGGCCTAGTGTGGCAAAAATTTAATTCACCCGAAGAGCCTGGGGACGGTCGAATCCAGATAGTTCTTCCCCCACTGCAGTCTTGAATGACAATGTCGTTGGATCAACATATGAACACATAGCCGTAGTCTGCTGCGGAGCTCCATGTCCAACAATTTACGATGAACGATGTGCTCCGGAACGCTTGTCCGTGCACCAGCACTGTGCTCTTCCTGCAGAGATGCCACACATCACCATCTGTCCTACTTTACAGAGCAGACAAGCCTCCGATCCCCACGTTCTGTACAGAGTCGCCGGCCGCTGTGGCCGAGCGTTTCTAGGCGCTTCAGTCTGGAACCACACTGCTGCTACGGTCGCAGGTTCGAATCATGCCTCGGGCATGGATGTGTGTGATGTCCTTAGGTTAGTTAGGTTTAAGTAGTTCTAAGTTCTAGGGGACTGATGACCACAGATGTTAAGTCCCATAGTGCTCAGAGCCATTTGAACCATTTGTACAGAGTCGTGGACTATCAACCATTTAGCGCCTAGTGGTGGTGAAATTACGTCTATCTCTTTCCGTAGACGCTCACGACAGTAGCACGTGAACATCCGAGCAGGTTCGACATTTTCGAGATATTCGTTCACAGGTTCAGATTTTGGAGCATATGCTGTACTCGAACATTATGAATCACCTTGAAGAAAATGACTTATTGATACATAACCAACACGGATTTAGAAAATATCGTTCTTGTGCAACGCAGGTAATCTCTTTATTCCCATGAAGTAATGAGTGCTGTCGACAAGGGATCTCAGATCGATTCCATATTCCTCGATTTCCGGAAGGCTTTTGATACCGTTCCTCACAAGCGACTATTAAGCAAATTGCGTACATATGGAGTATCGTCTCAGTTGTGTCACTGGATTCGTGATTTCCTCTCAGAGAGGTCACAGTTCGTAGTGACAGCCGGTAAATCATCGAATAGAACAGAAGTGATATCTGGCGTTCCGCAAGGTAGTGTCATATGCCCTCTGCTGTTCCTGCTTTACATAAATGATGTAGGTGATAATCTGAGCAGCCGCCTTCGATTGTTGGCAGATGAGGCTATAATTTACCGTCTAGTAAAATCATGAGGCGGTCAATTCCCATTATAAAATGATGTAGAGAGAATTTCTGTGTGGTGCGAAAAGTGGCAATTGGCACTAAACAAAGAAAAGTGCGAGGTCATCCACATGGGTACTAAAATAAATCCGATAAATTTTGGGTATACGATAAATGGCACAAATCTAAGGGCTGTCAATTCGACTACATACCTAGGAATTACAATTACGGGCAACTTAAATTGGAAAGACAACATACATAATATTGTACGGAAGGCGAAATGAAGACAGCGCTTTGTTGGCAGAACACTTAGGAGATGCGACAAACCCACTAAAGAGACAGCCTGCGTTACCACTTGTCCGTCCTCTGCTGGAATATTGGTGCGCGGTGTGGGACCCTTACCAGGTAGGATTGACGGAGGACATCTCAAAAGTGCAAAGAAGTGCAGCTCGTTTCGTGCTATCGCGCAATAGGGGTGAGTGTGTCACTGATATGATACGCGAGTTGGGGTGGCAGTCACTGAAACAAAGGCGGTCTTCTTTGCAGCGAGATCTATTTACGAAATTTCAATCAGCAATTTTCTCTTCCGAATGCGAAAATATTTTGTTGACACCCACCTACGTAGGGAGAAATGATCGTCATAGTAAAATAAGAGAAATCAGAGCTCGAACGGAAAAATCATGGTTTTCCTTTTTCCCCACGCGCCATTCGAGAGTGGAATGGTAGAGAAGTAGAATGAAAATGGTTCGATTAACCCTCTGCCAGGCATGTGGATGTAGATGTAGATGTAGATAATACTCTGCTGTTTGTCAAAGTCGCCTAACTAAATGGATTTCCTCATTCGCAGCCCATACCTTCGCTAGAATGATCCGCGTATGTGTCTGCTCCGCTTACATACTTTTTTGCCGCGTCACGTGCCCGCAAAGCCACCACGTGGCATTCAACGTCGAGGTCAAAAATGGTCGTAATGTTTTGTCTGGTCTGTGTACAAGGTCTGACGATATACCATTGACGTGACCACAAACTACTCCATTCACTGTGGCTGCAGAGAGAGATCTCTCCTTCACAATAGCGATACATAATTCAAATCCTACTGAGTGTATATGACACGGAGGAAATGGATTTGTTCACACAAATAAGTTCACACTGCTGACTTAAAACTGTAGTGTTAGGAAGGACAGCAGGTAACAAAGATTTGCTTATTGTACGGATGCTGTAAAGCAGGAAATGGCTCTGAACACTATGGGACTTAACATCTGAGGTCATCAGTCCCCTAGACTTAGACCTACTTAAACCTAACTTGAGGACATCGCACACATCCATGCCCGAGGCACGATTCGAACCAGCGACCGTAGCAGCAGCGCGGTTCCGGACTGCAGCGCCTAGAACCGCTCGGCCACCACGGCCGACAGGTAAAGCAGGAAGAATGAAAAACAATTTGTAGTTATAAGGGGCAGTCAAATGAAAACGGGACAGGCGGAAAAAAAGTAAGTAAACTGTTTATTATTTCAGAAGCAATCTCCATAATGTCAAATACACTTATGACTCTGTGGGAAAAGACGTTCATTGTCTTCATAGAAAAATGTTTGTGAGTGCTTACTAGACCTCGGCTGTACCCAGGTGTGCGGGCTCACATGTTCAGAATGTGGCGTCGACTATGCTGCAGAAGTATTGCTGGAAAGCCGTTACACATCCTCCATGCAGTCCCGATCTCTCCCAAAGTGATTTACATATTTTTGGAGTCCCGTACAAAAATCATTCGTGCCTGTAAATTTTCTTCAGACAACGAGGTACAACTATGCTTCCGTAATAAATCTCCATCATTTTTCCATGAAGGCAGTGACCGCCAGGTCTCAGATTTGGATATATATATATTAATAGTATTGTGATTTCTTTGAAATAATAAACAGTTTACTTACTTTCTTCCGTCTGTTGCGCTTTCATTTGACTGTCCTTTATAACTTAAGGGTATACAGGGTGCGAAAATTTAACACACAGCGCTATTACCTCTGGCAGCATCAATGCCTCTAAAGTGGCTGGGAATAGAGTCCAAATGAGCTTGTGTGACACACATGGGTACGTCGTTCCATACTGTTTCAGGTCTTTGACGGGGTTCATCAGTCTTAGTGACGGCGAAAGGAGACCTAACAGTCTCGGCCTCACATGACCAGACGTTTTCAGTGGGTCACTGATATGGAGAATGGTTGTTCAGAACAATAGTGGAACGCCTTTTGTATCGTAATAGGGCGGGGCATCGAATGCGGCGTTGTATTATCTTGTTGAAAATTATAATACCGAGACTTCGAAAATAGGACCGAGTGAGGTGCTGCAGCGATTAACACATTGGAATCGCATTTCGGAGGACGGCAGCTTAAATTTGCGTCCAGCCATCGTGGTTTACGTTTTCCCTGATTTCCCTCAGTCAGTCAGGCTGAATAGGAGCGCTGGTTCCATTGATGGTGCTCGGTCGCTTCCCTTCCCCACCCTTGATACAATGTGAGATTCTGCTTTACCACTAATGATCTCAGTATGACGAGACTTCAAATCCTATTCTTCCTTTCCTCCTTTCTTCCTTCCATCCGCCACCGACCTTGAAACTAAGACTTAAATGCCTGCTGTCCAAATTACCGGCTTTGCGGACCAGAGGTGATCGAGCTGATCTCATTACCATCTTGGCTGGTGTCGGCCCAGTATGATAGTAACGAATGTTGTAAGGTGGTCATTTCATTTTGGTTTTCATGTGTTATAGAAGTACACGTCAGAGGGAGATCAAGTTACGGTACTGTTAAACAATCTTTGGTCGTGTCGTGCCACGGTCTTTGCCTCTGCTCAATCTGATACATTCTTAGATGAAGTGTGGTAGGCGATGAAAGTATTTTGTAGTGCTTTGTCAACTTGTGACTGTAACTGTTAGATGAAGAAAGACTGATTGTAAAGGACAGTAAGGATGAATAGATGTATATATCAGAAAGTGAAGAGAATGTTAATTTTGAATAATATTATTATTTTTTGAACAGGAAAAGCTTGAGGTAAGACTGCACCACTGCGCAGCTAGTCTGTCGGAATCATTATTGTCAGCTAGTTAAATTTGTTCATTTGCTGACAGCTGAGAGAAAGACCACCCTATTTCCCTGACTCACGCATTAACTGATTAAGCAGTTTGATTTTTACAGAAACTCTCTGTTAATATTTCACCCTCATTAAATTATTGTTCACATTGTTAAGCACAGTATTGTCCAGACCTGTGTTATGTGTGAAGATCACGCGAAGTTTTACTCTGTCTTTTTGAATACGTACTTCATTCCAAAATCGCAGTCTTGGAATATCATTTCAAAGGAACAGTTACTCTCCCCACCCCACTGATCATCATTACACATTAGAAAATTGTACCATTTGGTGTGAAACAGTTTCAATATGGTTTGAAAACTTCATTAAGAAATAGAAATCTAGCCTAGCTGCTGCCTACTTTCTGTTTGATGTGTGCTTTCGAGAAATTTTCAACAATATTGTCAAGACGCGAGGTAAGTGGAAATTTTGATTAGGCCAGACAATTGTTTTACTTAAGTTGCTCATTTAATATAGAGACAAGTTGCATTATATCAGTTATAGTCCAGTTCAAATTAGATTTTGCTATGTCAAAGGTTAGCATATGAGTTTTACGTCGGATGACAGTTTGCGGGCACATACTTTTGGTAGTACATAAATTTTTTATACAGTGGGAGGTAAATTTGGGCTCAGTTTCACACAGCAACAAATATGATGGAAAGGTTACATATGGCTACCCTGCCAATAGTTCGTTGGTTCCATTCGTAATATGTCGCCAGTCAGTGTTCGATATCTCGAAAGCAAAATATATCGCTGCGCTAATTTCACTAATGTTGTATTTCTTTTTCGGGCAATTCATTCAAAATTCTGTGTTCAGTTCGTGAAATTCTGTGTCGTCTGATGATTATCGATTTCTTTATCACATAAACGTTTGCAATAATATTACGCATTCTGTGCAGTTTGATTCATTGTTGACTATTTGCGTGCACAGTGGTGAAGGTTTATTTTTGTTCGTTTGGTCATTTTAGCAATTTTGTTTCTCCAAGAAACAGTGTTTCATCATGTTTGGTACAACACAAAACAATATGAAAATCCGTCGTGGCATAAGACAACAGGGGGTGTTGCAAAATAACGATTCGATGCAGGATGAAATAAAACATCTTGATCAATTAGCAAATACCGATTGTTTACATTGGATTGCAGGAAATTGAGCTTACCGCAACCGATTGCGATTCTGAAGTTGAGTCGGTTGACGATAAGTGTCCACAGTCCAGCGAAAGCTTACCAAGTCGTGCGAAACTTTACAGCTGATAACAGACACATCAGAATCAGGTTTTGTGTCAATATCTTTTGAGTGAACACAACACACATTACCTTCAGTGAGCAATAATACAGAAGCACACTGCGTGAACCCAACCAAGTTTCTACAATCAATTCGTCGGATCCTCAAAGAAACACAAAATGAAAACAGGGGGTCACAAGAAGAAACAAAAAGCCACAGGAAGAGAATGGGAAATTACAGGCACAAAATAGTAATTCACTTAAAGACGAAATAAAAAAATCACAGGGCGAGAAGAGAAAATCACAGGACGAGAACAGATGGTCACAAGAAGAGAATAGAAAATAACAGGGACAAATCAAATTGGAAATACAAAATTTATCAGTTGATATTGGGGAAGAAATTAAGAATGACATTCAACCAATAGTTAGCAGTTTTGTAACTAGATTACCCGACCTTGAAGCAGAACACGTAAACCTGAAAACAAATCACTGTAGTGACAGGGACGAATTGTTAGCTAAAATCAACACTATAGTTCCGAATGCGATAGTCATGCACATAAAAGAACAGAACGAACATCTTAACTCAGCGGTAAAAGAAATTAGTCAACAGGTGGAAACCTTCACATTAAATACTGAGGAACAAAACGAACAATTAAGCTCAATTAAAGAAAATGTTGATGACATGACAAAGCAAATGGCAAATTTGTCAACCGCTGTAGATGGAGATTCAAATGACATAATGACACGACAGAATATAGTCAATAATAAATTTTAAAGACAATCAAGCGAACATTAATCGAGAAAATAAGCATTGTAGAAACACTATTAAAGAGAAACCGAGCGCCATGAAAGAAAGTTTAACCGCGACGACGTAAAAGACGAATATGTCCGTGTACGTTCACATTCAAAAAACATTGCGGAGCATACATATTTATGGCGTTTAGGTGATTTCCCACGAGAACAGTACCAGACATCCTGATACGACAATGAATCTCCAATGTCGTGTAACAGAGAACATTCTGGTTCACAGAGAAATGGTACTCGATTACAAACTTTCTGACAGTACGTGAATTCAATGTTTTCAGGAATCACAGTACCGAAATTCACACCCCGACTTGGACTGACGATTTCATATATCTTTGCCACCAAATTGGTGAATTGAACACAATTTCTCTGCGGTTACTTGAAAAATGAAACTGCGGCAAGAATGTGCTCAGCAGTGAGAGATTGTCAAAGTGTAAATGATTTTTATTGAGCATTTTTGTCAACCTACTTGTTGAAGGCTACACAAGATCGGATAGAACATAGCATTATAGTGTTACGAAACTTTGAACAGTCCGACTTCTCTAGCCCAGCAAAATATTCTGAAGACTTAGTATGCAGAAATCAGTTCTTCTCAAACCCACAGAGCCCGTCAAAGCTGATCCGCATTTGTTTAACAGTTACCTACGCGTTCTAGACACTTAATTTTGGCCGTCAGATGTGAAGATGATTTAGAAGCATTTCCAACATTACTTCAGGAATTGGAATTGGTCAGTGACCACGGTTTAACGAAAAGACGCAATAACAATCAAAATAGAAACTATGACACACATGATGCGTTTGTACAGCGTGAAAACGTAAACTATGGAACTAGCATGATAAACACAACCACAGAAACACAGACAGGATAACCGACATCGTCCGTATGATCCACAGTTCTCGCAGTTGAATAGTGATTATTGTGATAGAAGTAGTGAAGCTACATCGCCAGATAATAATCGACGGGGAAGCAATGACTATGTTACTGATAGTCTTATAGCAGAAAAATCTTGGTCGCAGCAGAATCATATTTTGAGAAGCTTATTGCACATTTTTGAAGATTTGGGAATTGCTGTCAGAAAAATCAGTGTTAGGAAGAACAAGAACAAAATTTTTTGGTCACATCAGGAGGTACTGAACCAAACCGAGAGAGACTTGAAGCAATTAGGGCAATCCTCCCCCCCCCCTTCTACACACAATACGTCAAATTCGAAGTTTCCTGGATTTAGCAAATTTTTATGGGCGTTTTTTAAATATGAAAATTCTTGCCCTCCTAAATTATGTCCATTTAGTAGAAAAAAATACCATATGCCACTGGGAAAGAGTTCCAGAGTTTGAAAGATGCACTTCCTAATGTTCCAATACTTGCTCATCCTGATTTATCATGAAACTTTTGCATGTAAACGAGTCGTCGAGAATGGGGCTTGGCGCTGATCTATTCCAAGATTATGAAGAGAATGGTATAACTGTGCAGAAAAGTGCAGCTTTTGCCAGTGTTGTCTAGTCTAAATCTGAAAGAAATTACTCTGTAACCGAGATGGAAGCACTGGTAATTATTTGGGCATTTTCTAGATTTCGGTTCTTCTTGTTCCAGTATCATACTAGGGCGTACACTCATCATCGAACACTCCAATTTTTAATGTCATCTAAACTAAACCATCATAGTCTGAAACTATGGCTCTGTATTTACAAGAGTTTAACTTCAGTGTCATTCACATTCCTGGTACTTGTGAGGTAACGGTCAAGTCGTCGCGCCCTGAATATATTCTGAGTTCTGGAGGTACGCTGCACGACATGGGAGGTGCTGGACGTGACGGCGCGAGGGACGCACAGTCGCGAGAGGACTTGGAGAGTGTGGAGAGGTTTACGCGTGGTCGCGGCACACAGAAATATTTCGTAGCGCTGACTTATGCACTTGTGAGATTTCCGTGGTTTCTACACTGAAGACGTAGTGCGCGTTTAGAAGTGAATATCTAGCGAACTATATTGTTGGTCGTAACTAATTACGTGCAGTAGGCATCTATTGTTTCCCTGTTATTCAACTTATATTTTATTTAATTGCTGGACCATCGACAACAATAAGTGTTTTGCAGATATATACCGCATTCTCAAAAGTACTCCTACTATCGTACTCATCATTTAAAGTCGTTAAGATAGTACCTGCAGATTTTATTTAATTGTAATCTTTCATTTATAAATTTATATGTTACTTTCATAATTCACGATTGCAGAGTGATAGAAACCTTCGACCATTCGATTCATGTGTGTATTCTTATCGTATACTGTAGACTCAGCAGTATTTGGCCTGTAATGTGGCAACTACGTATCCCAGCGCCTAGACAACGAAACCAGCCAAAACTTTTAATATTGCAACGTTGAGTTGGAGGGTGAGTAGTTATTTGGAAGCCCGCATACTCAAAATGTAGCGGATATTTCATCACGATCTCCTATTGGTTACGTCAAGAAAACTTATGAAAATAATTTGCTGAAAAACTTCAGTTTGTTGCATATTCAAAAGTTAGCCTTTGAAAACTTTATCTCCTTTTCCTTACAAGACATAGCGTATGAACTGGATAAGATGGACAATTTAAAGGAAAGTTGTAAAATGTAAATGGCATGACAAAACAAACACAACAATAAGTCAATTTTATTTGGTACATAACAACATTCTTTTCAAAAGATATACAGTCAGTGACTCTCTTTGGGTTGTGTGCAGACCCGATGATTTCGTAAATTAGCTTATTTGGTATAGACACCTCAGCTGTCCTCAATTTAATCCGAAAATATGCTTTCACAAACTTCGTACAACTTGTTACTTTAATACTATGCAGAAAAGAATAAAGAGAATTTTAGCAAAATGCAAATTGTGTCAGAGAGCCAAATCAACAACCATTAGACATCAAGTACCGTTATTTCCTATAATTCCTTCTAAACTAATGGGGTTGGTTGCAGTACACCTGCTAGGACCTCTTGTCAGATCACTCAACGGATTCTCATACATTTTTGTTGCTATTGAATTGACTTCAAAATTCGATTCATTCCCTCCTTTATGGAATGTTACTGCCAAAACAGTATACAAAGTCTTTTTCAATAATTTTCTAAGAAACGTTGGCCACATTGATAAAGTCATTACCGACAATGGTCCACAATTTCGCTCAAATATTCGGTTACGCACTTTATGATGTCGCAAAATTACACATGTTTTAATTTCGCTCTACTGGTCTCAATCCAATCCTGCAGCACGCATTATAAGAGAAATTACCAAGCTGTGCAGAATATATTGCCATCGGCAACACCAGACTTGGGGCAAAAACATTCAAATATTTCCAGAGAGTATTCTCCATCGTTATTCCGTTACTTGTACTAAAAAATCAACACGGAGTTAATGCCATTTCCAGCTTCGAAAAAAAAAATTACGTCATAAGGAAGTAATAGATACAGCGTTAAACTACATCAGAAATGCTGTGGATAGAAGAAGGAAATCTCAGAAAGGACAAGGTTGGACAAAACATTTTGGTTAAATCTCGTCGTTTATCTTATAAAAGCAAGTACCTTAGTCACAAATTCTTTCTTAAAGATAAGGTACCTTATAGGGTTCGTAGAATTGTACACGACAATGTTCTGGAAATTGAAACTAATCAGACACACAAGAGCAAGGGCATTCAACATGTTTCACATATCAAACTATATATAGAATAAGCATACAATGTAAACTTTCACGGCCGGTGTTGACTTCACTTAAAACTTCCGGGCTGATAGGCCGTGGTCGAAGTATAAAACTGTCTCCTAACGTTTCGTCTCCGACTGCGGGAGACATCATCGGAGGTAAAGCGGCGAACTGCGAAGAGGACTCGAGGAGGCGCTGATTATATAGGCAGTACAGAGGGCGCCACTGTCGATCACGTGGCGTCGGATATGAGTTTGTCTCTGGTAATGCCAACATTCTCGAATGAAAGTAATCGATCGTCACGCTTGCGGTGCAACGCTGACATCCAAATTTTATCCAGTTTAACACCTTCGTCTTTCCTGTTAAAATTATTACGATGTTTATCAATCTCGATAGCCTCTCTATACAAGCGTGCATAATAATGCGAGGTTTTTGATATGACGCTCGTCTCGCTGAATTTTATTTCATGATCATCTTCCTGGTAAACATGTTCCGCTACGGCCGATTTATCCGTGTGACCTAGGCGGCAATTCCTCTTATGTTCGACAAGACGGGTGTTCACACTTCTCTTTGTGGTACCGATGTAAACCTGTCCACAACTACAAGGAATTTTATACACCCCCGGTGTAGCCAAAGGGTGCCGTGCATCTTTTGCCGACCTTAAGAATTCTTTTATTTTCCTAGTAGGTCTGAAAATAGTTTCCACCCCATACTTGCCTAAAACTTTCCCAATGCGATCTGTGATCTTGCTAATGAACGGAAGAAAAACTTTGCCCATGGACGACTGTTGTTCGTCGTTACTCCTGATTCTCTGCCTAGAGCGAAGTGCTCGATCTACACTCCTGGAAATTGAAATAAGAACACCGTGAATTCATTGTCCCAGGAAGGGGAAACTTTATTGACACATTCCTGGGGTCAGATACATCACATGATCACACTGACAGAACCACAGGCACATAGACACAGGCAACAGAGCATGCACAATGTCGGCACTAGTACAGTGTATATCCACCTTTCGCAGCAATGCAGGCTGCTATTCTCCCATGGAGACGATCGTAGAGATGCTGGATGTAGTCCTGTGGAACGGCTTGCCATGCCATTTCCACCTGGCGCCTCAGTTGGACCAGCGTTCGTGCTGGACGTGCAGACCGCGTGAGACGACGCTTCATCCAGTCCCAAACATGCTCAATGGGGGACAGATCCGGAGATCTTGCTGGCCAGGGTAGTTGACTTACACCTTCTAGAGCACGTTGGGTGGCACGGGATACATGCGGACGTGCATTGTCCTGTTGGAACAGCAAGTTCCCTTGCCGGTCTAGGAATGGTAGAACGATGGGTTCGATGACGGTTTGGATGTACCGTGCACTATTCAGTGTCCCCTCGACGATCACCAGTGGTGTACGGCCAGTGTAGGAGATCGCTCCCCACACCATGATGCCGGGTGTTGGCCCTGTGTGCCTCGGTCGTATGCAGTCCTGATTGTGGCGCTCACCTACACGGCGCCAAACACGCATACGACCATCATTGGCACCAAGGCAGAAGCGACTCTCATCGCTGAAGACGACACGTCTCCATTCGTCCCTCCATTCACGCCTGTCGCGACGCCACTGGAGGCGGGCTGCACGATGTTGGGGCGTGAGCGGAAGACGGCCTAACGGTGTGCGGGACCGTAGCCCAGCTTCATGGAGACGGTTGCGAATGGTTCTCGCCGATACCCCAGGAGCAACAGTGTCCCTAATTTGCTGGGAAGTGGCGGTGCGGTCCCCTACGGCACTGCGTAGGATCCTACGGTCTTGGCGTGCATCCGTGCGTCGCTGCGGTCCGGTCCCAGGTCGACGGGCACGTGCACCTTCCGCCGACCACTGGCGACAACATCGATGTACTGTGGAGACCTCACGCCCCACGTGTTGAGCAATTCGGCGGTACGTCCACCCGGCCTCCCGCATGCCCACTATACGCCCTCGCTCAAAGTCCGTCAACTGCACATACGGTTCACGTCCACGCTGTCGCGGCATGCTACCAGTGTTAAAGACTGCGATGGAGCTCCGTATGCCACGGCAAACTGGCTGCCACTGACGGCGGCGGTGCACAGATGCTGCGCAGCTAGCGCCATTCGACGGCCAACACTGCGGTTCCTGGTGTGTCCGCTGTGCCATGCGTGTGATCATTGCTTGTACAGCCCTCTCGCAGTGTCCGGAGCAAGTATGGTGGGTCTGACACACCGGTGTCAATGTGTTCTTTTTTCCATTTCCAGGAGTGTATATCCTTGCTAGAAAAGCCATTCTTCACGAAAGCTGACCGTAGATGTTCAATCTCATCTTTTAAATAAACAGGTTCACAAAGTTTGTGCGCCCTGTCTACCAAAGTTTTCATTACACCTCTTTTTTGGCCAACTTAGTGGCTAACTTATTTATGGAGACTTTTGAACAACGGGCGTTGCAGACGGCCAGTAGGAGACCAGCCAGATGGTATCGATATGTCGATGACACGTTCGTAGTATGGACACACGGAGCAGAGGAATTGGATGCCTTCCTGATACAT